>NC_081559.1:179265719-179287185 GCF_022355385.1 Mustela nigripes | reverse complement strand
TAATAAATGTGATTGTGGAATGCCTTAATTGCTATGGAGGTATAAAGATAAAATAATATCGAGAAGCCATAGCTCAACCTATCCACTCTCATTTTAGAAAAAAATTAAAGTCCACCTGAGGAAGCACAAAAATGTCCACAATTGTATGTCTCTTAACATTGCTAAGATGCTTTGTCGCTTGGGTTTTAATCTCGCTCTCTGGATCTTAGACCCTCAATCTTGTTATAAATTCTGTGGTCATTTTGATGAGCAATTTTCAGTCTTACGGTGCACTGTGGTATTTAAACTCCCACCATTAGAGAAGAATGTTTCTGCACACAAAAAGAGAGAAGGCATTAAGTTTAGTCAGAGAAGTAAGGTGAAAACCCACATCCACACTCTAGGCAATCCTTATGCTAGATTCTTCAAGGATAGATCCCTAAATGCCAGCAAGAGCAAACGTGTTTTCCGGGATGCCTGGGTGGCTCAGTCAGGTAAGCCGCTGCCTTTGGTTCAGGTCATGATCCCAGGGTTCTGGTATTGAGTTCCTCATGGGGCTCCTTGCTCGGCAGGGAGACTGCTTCTCTCTCAACCTCTGCCTGCCACTCTGCCTGCTTGTGCACTTGTGCTCTCTCTCTGACAAATAAATAAAATCTTTTTTTTTAAAGATTTTATTTATTTATTTGACAGAGATCACAAGTAGGCAGAGAGACAGGCAGGTGGGGGGCGGGGGGAAGCAGGCTCAGCAGAGAGCCCAATGCGGGGCTCGATCCCAGGACCCTGGGATCATGACCTGAGCTGAAGGCAGAGGCTTTAACCCACTGAGCCACCCAGGCGCCCCTAAATAAATAAAATCTTTTAAAAAAATATTTTTAAGTGGTTTTCCATTAGTTGTCAATTGTTTATTTGAGATATAATCAAGAAAGAAGGGCTAAGGTAAGAATAACTCATTAGAAGTCAGAAATTAGTTTTAGTTCTGGACTTTTCACAGACTAGAGGTGTCATCTTGGGTTCTGTTGCCTCAACAGCAAAACGAAGGGGATGGGCTTAGACGAAATAGGTGATTGAAAAAAAAATCAGGGATGCCCCCTCTCAAGCCTCAATCTGATTTATAGTTACTTAAAAATAAGCAATATGAGAGTCAACTTTCAGTCTTCCAAGAGATGCTTATGTTGTTGTTTTTTATTTTCTACTTTAAAATATCATAGAGAATTCTATAATTGTTGAACCCCTCTACAGTTAGAATTATTTTCTAAAATATTTTAATTATTTATTTTGAAAGAGAGAGAGAGTGAGAGAGAGAGCACAAGCAGGGGAGCAGCAGGCAAAGCGGGAGGGAGAAGCAGGCTCTCCACAGAGGAGGAACCCTGACGTAGGGTTCCATTTCAGGACCCTGGGATGGTGACCTGAGTCAAAGGCAGACTGACTGAACCATCCAGACACCCCTAGATTTCTGATATTAAATAATTTTAAATATATGTTTCAAAAAAAGAATCTCCAGCTTCTTTTGGTGGGGGAGAAGCAAACAAAGAAGCTTCACCCATAGTCAAGTTTGGTGAACATAACATAGCATTATCACCTTCACTGGGGTGATGGGGTAACTAATTTTATTGTCTTCAAAATGACTGATAATATGATATCCAATGACATTTTTTTTTTCTTTCCAGAGGCTGGCTTCCTCTATTCTCTAAACACAGACATTTCAGAGAAACAAGTATGCCAGAATTCTTACAACAGAGCTAGCATAAAGACTGCAGAATGCAGAACATAGCATGCTCTTTTATTCCCCTTTCTCCTTTATAATTTATATAAATTATCTTGGGAAACAAATGGTTCAGACTTTTGATGCACTATATTCTTTAGTTACATTTTTAAATGATTGCTATGATAAATGACCAAAACACTAGGCCAGCAGGAAGAATAGTCCTAGGGCCCCCAGCCCACTGAAACATGTTTATTAGATGATCTTAAAGAATACTCTGGTTGCCTGCTTTCATATGTAGAGCTAGAAGAGAAAAATATATATATAATTTCAAAAGATAATTTGGTACATAAATTACGGTAAGATGATTTACCACCTGCCACTAATCAAAGCTACAACAATCTCTAAAATAAGCTTGTATGTCAATTTACCCATTATCATTAGATTAAATCCAAGAGTGTGGTGAAAAAGAGGTTCATGATACGTGTTCGACAACGATCTCATGGTAGGGAGGGTTTCCTCCCTAAAATCATAAAAGAAATCATAAAAGAAAATTTGATAAAGTAAGATACACTGAACTTAAAATCTTTCGTTCACCAACACACCATGTAAAGGACACCAAAAAGCATGGAAAAGGAAGGAAATCCAAAAATCTGCTTCTCTATAAAAGCAATGAGAGCACAGGCAGAAATTTTCAAAATCGACTTTCTTAGAACTCTGGAAATTCATTAAAGATGTGCAACAATTTGTGGAGTTCTTCTTCAATAAAAACACCCATGTCTTGGTAAGCATAGAAAGCCCGGTGGTATTTTAACGGGTCCTATTCTAATTCATTATCCAGTTCCACAAAAAAAAAAAAAAAAAAAAAAAAAAACCAGAAACCAGCAGTTCAGCAATCACTAGAGTGAAAAGAACAGGCTTGAGGCTCTCCAACACCAGCATTCTCAGAGAACTGTCATTATTTAACCTGTCTCGCAATTCCCCAGAAGCCCCCCACTCAAAGATTTTCTTCACTTGATCTTAGCCAAAAGACAGAGAAGCGATAGAGACCTTTTTCTTCACTCAGAGCTCACTCAGGGCAAGCAACCTCTTCCCTGGAGGTGTTTGTCAGATTGTTTAGCACGGCAGCTGTGTGCCTGCCCTGTGCTCATAGAACATACCCGAGAGAGCTCTGACTCTCACTCCTCACAGACTCTGCAAACACAAGAAGGACAGGCTAAGCCAGAATGATGGACTGCCTGCCTCAGAATTGAAGGCTTGTCCCTAGATGCACACAGAGCCTCTTGGTAAAGGTTGAGAGATTTACTGGTTCCAGGTATTTAAAGACATTCCTGTCCAGTCTTTAGCTGACCACTTGCTAAACCAAGCAGAGGCCTCATTGTCCACTTACGACAAAAAAAATAAAGACTTTGCAATATTAGTTCAGGAAAGTCACTAAACTAACAGTAACAGCAACAGTAAATAGCAACAACAACAGACCCCAAGGGGGAGTAGACTTATTTTTAGAATTGCAACATTATATTACTTAAAATGTCCAGTTTTCAACAAAAATCATAAGACATACAAAGAACAAAAGTATGTCCTATACATGGTAGAAACTCTTACTGAGGAAGCCCAGAACTACATGTACTAGACAAAGATTTTTAAACCTTCTATTTTAAATATATTTAAAGAACTTAAGGAAAGCACATCTAAAGAAATAAAAGAACAAATGGAAAGTATGTCTATTAAATAGGGAATACCAATAAGGAGATATAAATTGTAGAAAAAAAAGAAATTATGGAGTTGAAAAACACAATAAGTATAATGGAAAATTCTCTAGAGGTGTTCAACAGACTATCTGAGCTATCAGAATAAAGAATCAGAGAAACAAAAGATTAGTCATTGGAGATCATCCAGTTTGAGGAACAGAAAGAAGAAGGAGCTATGGAACACCATCAAGCACGCCAACGTAGTTGTATGTGACTCCCAGAAGGAGATGAGAGAAATAAATAGGCAGAAAGAATATTTGCAGAAATAATGGTCAGAATTTCCTGAGCTTAAAGAAAAACATTAATCTACTCAAAAATCTTACAAACTTTAAATAGGGCAAACTCTTTGGATCTCTTTGATCCAAACATAGACACAGTAAAATCAAGCTGTAAAAAGACAAATCCGGAGAGAGAATCTTAAAAGCAGCAAGAGAAAAGCAAATCATACAGCCGATCCTCAGTAAGATGGGTGCCCTTGTCTTAAAGTTGCAAGAAACTGGATTCTGAAAGAAATGACATAAGCTTGAAAGGGCATCCTGAACCCCAAAATAAAACACAACTCAGTGGACACACTGATTTCGGTCTTGTGAGACCCTGACCAGAGGGCATAGATAACCCCTGCCCAGACTTTTGACCCATGGAAACTGTAAGACAATAATTATATTGTTTTAAGCTGCTATGTTTGCAGTAATTTACTACCAGCATTAGAAAATGAAGATAGTGTAGAAGTTTGAGATAGAAGAGGAAAAGAGTAATGTTGGGAAGGAATGCCTAGGGAGAATGGATTGGCTTCTAGGGTATGGACAGTATTGTTTGACTCTGGTGATTTCTACATTGGTTTTCATTTTATAACTAAGTGTTAAATATATTTTGTGTAACTAATGTAAGTAGGTCACCCTTAATTAAAAAATAAATTTGAGAATTTTTAAAATGCATTAAGTCACAGCTAAGATAATGGATCAATAATTTTTGGTCAACTAATCAGAACGCTTATGTTTGCTAAGCCAAGTAGAAACTGGTAGTAGGTTGAAATTGACACATCACTCAGAAGAAATTTAAGAATGTATACACCCAATCATCATGGGGCAGGGGAAGGAGACTGATAAAGACTACATTCCAAAAAAAAAGAGTAAGGGAAAAAATTAAGGTGAGTGCCCAATTAAAGACAATCCCCTTCCAGGAACTGGCAGAGATTTTCAAAATTGGTTCTTTTTCAGGACTGATATTGCATCACACAATACCATTCATTCAGAAGAATGCATGTTGAAATGCATGTTGGAGCAGAAAATTTTTATCTCAGGAACAAAAAAAAAAAAAAGGTTCTAGCCTGCTGTCATGTAAAGACAGCAGGCTGAATCTTGAGTAGTTGCACCACCAAAATAAAATTGAATGGCAGGTGTGTACTTCTTCCCTATTTCTAGGTCTCCACCTGTGCATAGATCCCCTACCTCCCCCCTCCCCTGCTTCCTCTTGCATCTCATTACTAGAACTAGACCCTCTCCCACTCCGTACCACCATGTCAAAAGAGTCAGCACATCAGAATAGTTGGTGACTTGGTACCCAAGTTTGGGTCAGTCGAACAAACATACTATGTGTCAGGCTAGTAGTGTGCTCAAAGATGAAACTGATACGACCTGTTCTCTGAGGTGCTGCTATTCCAGAGGAGAAAAGAGGCAAAGTGACAGATAATTTCAATACTTACATGAGGGGCTGGAGAGATTTATTGACGTACTAAGTCACAATTTGTTTTAATTATTAACTTGATATTTGAACATGAAGGATTTTAGAATGAAATATTTACTGACACCCACTCATGCACCAGGGTGCTTTTCTGATATTGTATCATTCCAATTCCAAATTCCAAATTTCTGATATTGTATCATTCAAATTCCAAATTTAGGAATCTAAAAACAAGCAGTGTGTCCTTAGAGTCATATACTTGTCTTCTCGATGATTTTTGCTTCCCTCAGTTAATGTCCCTGCTCATGAATCGCCTAACCTTTACAAAGTGTCCTGTTAAAGTGTTGTTGGAAATTAAGGATGTAAGGAGTCACCCCTAGCTAAGGATTTATGCATATTAATAGGAAATGATTAAAGCCTAAAAAATGTTTTGAGGAAATAAAATACAGCAATCGTTTGACACAGTTGGGATTGATGTCTCTATAGTTCAACGAATTGTTACATAAGAACTACTGTTTACTTGGCACCATTCCTGGATTTAGATACCCCATCTAAGTAAGACACACTACTGGCTTTTAAAACGTTACGAATGGGTACCTCAGTGTTCAGATCAAAGTGAATATAAGGTGTTACAAGAGCTCAGAATGAGAGCCCTGTGGGTCAGCTTGTGGACACAGAATGGACAAAGAATGGAAAGCGGGAAGCATTTGAGGCAAAAGACAGTAAAGACAGATATCAGCTAGAAAATCACTAGGCATGAATGAAGTTTCTGAATTAGGAGTGGCAGTGAGGACAGAAGGCACAGCATGGAAGAGAGAGGTCTCGTGATCTCTGGAGTATAGCTGTAGTCTCACATGGGACCAGACTCTTTCACTATGGAGGATTCACACCTCTCATGTTGATCTCACCAGGAGGTAGAGAGAGGGGGAAAGACCTTCAACTCGATTTTACTAGTTGAGCAAAGTCCTTCTCACCTCATTCATTCATTCACACATTTCTCAGACATTAAGGACAAACTTTATGCCAGGTGCTTTCCAGATACGGAGCTTTTGAATCTCACCGTACCGAGGTATCATTTTTCTAGGTAATCTATGTCAATTTCAATGTATTTCTCTCATTACAAATTACTAGCAATCTAAAATCTAGCAGCTTTGGGAATTTCAAATGTTATTTAGCTGTCATGTGAGGTCACTCTCACCCTTGCAATTTAAATTAAATAGGTTTCATCCCTTAGCCTAAGCCCAGTGCCCTTCCCTGGATCTATCTGACCTTAGATTTGTTATCCCATTGCTCTCTTCCTCTCTCTTTTCCTTGCACTTTCCAAGGACATTTTCCTCTCCAATCTATCCAGAAGCAATTAAAATCTTGACTATAGCCCATTTGAATGATTTCTCCATAACACCTTTAAAGGTAAGAGTGGGGCAGACTTTGCTGAGTATTTTGACCAACAGAGAAGGGTTACACCACAAAACAAAAAATGTGAAATACTAGGCTTGTTTTGATTATTCCTTGGAAAGTAATCATGTATTCCAAATTTATTCCAAATTTAGTGGGTTAAGGCAACCTTTTTTTTTTTTCCTTCATTTTTTGCTGATGCTATTTTAGGCCAGGAACTGAGAAAGGGCTTAACTGAGATGCTTCCTGTCTGGTCAGCACGGAGTCAAATGGCAGCTAGAGAGGGAAGAGCTTCTTCCAAGATGGCTGCTTGAGGCAGACATCTGGCTCCTTGAGGCTCCTTGGCCTTTCTAGCCAGTGGACCCATCCTCCAGGGCCTCTTCACAAGGCTTGAGTTTCCCACAGCAAAGCAAGGGTGGTTGTACTTCTTACATGCGGATATCTTCTGTGGGGAAGTAAAACTTAATATACCCTTCCAGAAGAACACCGAGGTAATTGACTACTGAGAGGTGCTTCGTACACCATGAGAGGCAACCATCGGAGGTACTGACAGAGAACTATGGAGAACACAACATTGAAATAAGTCTGATAAAGAGGAAAAACTGGATGTCAGGATAAGCTCCATGTAACTAGTGATGCAAATGGAGTACCTGCTGACTGTTTACAAAAAGTAGATGAGGTGTAGCAACTGTAGCTCTGAGTCCATATAAATAGAACTGAAATCCACTAAAGTTTTGCAGCTACTTGTTAGTTACCTGCTTGCTTTGGGGGTATATATTTTGTCCCATTATAAAATCACTTAATTCTGTATTTATGAATTGGTATGTCCTTTTAGTCCTGACTTCTGGGGTTTCTTCCCCCCTCAATACTTCTGAGAGACAGGAAACAGACACTGCTCGGCCACGTAGGACTGTGCAGGAATTGGCACGTTAGTCACAGGTCAACAGGTCACCTTGCTAAAGAGCACATAAGGGAAGAGAGATCATTGCCGCCATCTTAGGAGAAGTCAATCTGCCACAGAGGCATCCATTCTTACAAATGTGCAAGTCACACCTGTCTCTGAAATTCCTCATTGTTTGATATTTCTGCGGAAGGTCTCACCTTTGCTGTTCCCGCCCCTCACTTTCCTCTTTCCTTCGCTGCAACCTCCAGTCTCAAAATTCTCATAGCTTCTTGGACAGGCATGGTTTATTGGCTAATTAATGATTATGTCTTCATCTTTGTCACTGAATCATCTCTACCACCCCCAGAGGCCTTATCTTCATTAACACTTCTATACACTGCATTTTTTTTTTTTTTTTTTTTAATGAGAGAGAAAGAAAGTGAGCAAGAGAGAGGGAGTGGGTAGAGGAAGAAAGAGAGAATCTTTTTTTTTTTAAATATTTATTTATTTGACAGACAGAGATCACAAGTAGGCAGAGAGGCAGGCAGAGAGAGGGGGAAGCAGGCTCCCTGCTGAGCAGAGAACCCAATGCAGGGCTCAATCCCAGGACCCTGGGATCATGACCTGAGCCTAAGGCAGAGATTTAACCCACTGAGCCACCCAGGCACCCTGAGAGGGAGAGAATCTTAAGTGGACTCCACCCTGAGCAGTGAGCCAGACACAGGGCTTGATGTCACCACCCTGAGATCATGACCTGAGTTAAAACCAAGAGCCCAATGCTTAACCAATGGAGCCACCCAGGTGCCCCCATTACACTGCAGTCTTTTTTCCCCCTTTAATATTTTATTTATTTATTTATTTATTTGATTATTTATTTATTTGAGAGAGAGAGGGGGATCATGAGTTACATGGGGAGGGGCAGAAGAAGATGGAGAAGCAGACTCTACGCTGAACAGGAAGCCATACATGGGGCTCTACCCCAGGACCCCAAGATCATGACCTGAGCCAGAATTATTCACTTAAACAACTGAGCCACACAGGCGCCCCTGCACTGCATTCTTAGGGACAACTGTCTTTCTGAAAGGAATTCCGTGCTAGATAGTAAAATAATAATTTTCACTCTCACATCATTTGAATCTCTTACAGTACCCACAAATGCAAAATACAAAGTTTGGTTTTTGGGGTTTTATCGTTTGTTTTTGATTAATATGTAATGTTTATTTAATAATATTTACTGTATTCTTCAAGTATATGGAAAACTATATTTGATTCCTGAGAATGCAAAACCAGTTCCAAATTGTCTTTGTCCCTTTTTTTCTCATCTATCCCCAAGCCTATTTTACTCAGTTTCTTCGTGTGTAGGTAAAAGCCAAATTCCATGGGGAGAACAGGCAGACTTGAAGTTTGTATATTTGGGGCAAAGCTGTTTGTTATCAGCTTCTGCTGCTTTCAATCTATAAAGCAGTTAAGAATGGGGCAATTATGCATAGTACGTTTTCCTTTCAAAGCTAAAACACAAAAGAAGCCCTTGTCAAGAATTATTAATGTCTTAAGTAAAGTTCATCATAGCCAAAGCCATTCAAAGGAATAAATCTACCCCAAATAGGAAAGTGTGTGTGTACTTGTGTGGAAGCGGTGGGGGAGGTGAGGGGGAGAAGAAGGTGAAGGACTCGCTTTCTTACAAGGTAGAGAAAAAAATGGATATTTCATTGGATGAAAGAAAACACAACCCCAATAATAAATAAATCCTCTTTTAAGAAAATAAGCTTAAGTAAAAAGGGAAACCGGAGGTCAAACTGGAAATCCAAGTTTAATTCAGAGAAGAATGCCATGGAATGTTACAGAAGGGGCACTGAGTTTGGATCAGAGCGTGGAGGTTAATGGAACAGTGGCAGGAGGGTAGAGCATAAGGAGGCTATCTGACCAGGACCACTATGCTTAACAGGTGCTACAAGTACACAATTTGTGTGTTACCTGAAAATAAGTTAATACAGTGAAAATATCTCCAAATTAATTTATATATTATTTGGTGTTAAAATTTCCTTTTTGCTTTGGCATGGAGAATACCTATCTGTTCAATGTAAACATTCAGAATGTAGCAGCACCGTTTTCTAACACTGATTTGGCTTTTCCTTTCTTTTGGTTTTTAATGAGGTGGTGTCTACAAGCATCAAAAGGAGGTCAGATCATTTCAGATCACTGAGACGCCTTGCTGCCGCTTATTAGCTGCATAAATTTGGGAAACCTACTTAGTTCCTCTGCAGCCCAGTTTTATCATGAGGCAAGGAGAATAATCATACCTGCTTTACCTACTTCGGTTGTTGTGAGATCTTATGTGTAAATCGCAAAGCACATCAGAGGTGAAGGGACCTTCTTGTTTTTCACGCTGCTGGAAGATGTCATTTACAGAGAGCCACAGTCAGGGTTTAAGGGTAATTTTGTAATAATTCAAGTTGTTTGTTAGGGGAATTTTGAAGCCAGAAGGTAGATCTGAGTTTTCTCTCATTGTCAGAGGGCTCACATTTCATAAACTTTTGGCCTCGACGTCATCACCAGATTCAGTGCTGATCATGGCTCTCTAGATATTTCTTTCCAACAGGACTTTGAAGGAAGTTTTGCTGGAAATTTAATTTCTACCTAATAATCTTGTTTCCCAAGTGACGCTGAAATAAAATTAAAGATACATTCTACTTAAGGGAAGAAACCTCCTAAGACTTAAAAATATACATGCATGTCTGTAAACACATATACTCATACACAAAGACAATTAAAATGCATAAGAAGAAAACATCAAGAGACACAACAAGATCTATTAACCGCTAGATCATCCTAAATCTTAAAGAGGACATTTCAAGGCTTAGCTCCCCAGGAAGTAGAGTCTTAGGGACAGGTTTACTGCAAGAGTATTTCAGGTGCTCTTGGGATTAACACCTGCAGAGAAGTGAAGGAATCAGGACTGGGCAGAGGAGAGAGTTGAACTGGGGAGGAACTTGAAGCAAAAGCCTTATCAGATCCTATTGGGAGCTCTGGAGCCGGCATAACCCTTCAGAGTTGTCTCCAAATATCACAAGGGAGCAGGTCTTTTAGACCCCCATATGGACTGGTCCCAGGTTGTCCCAGTAAAGGGGTGACCTTGAACAAGGTGACTTTCCTTAGCTGAGGACAAGTCCCAGAGAGGGATTCAGCTGAGAACTATCAGTGGCAAACATTCCCAGGACTGGAGGAGCTTAGTTCTTCAGTCTTGGAGTGTGATCCGGGTAAACACACAGTCTGCTCTTATCCTTTCCCCAAGCCATTCAGATCGACATGTGTCCTAGAATCAGTTCTAGGAGTAATCACTCTGCTCCTGAAGGAAGCTTACAAGGAGGTGGTTTGTGGGATCAACTACAGGCACAACCAAGGAAGAAACTATGTTGAAACCATGCCTAATATTCATCATACCCCCTCTTCCTCACCCCAGTCAAGATTCCCCTCACTCTTGGCTGACACTTCTGTTAGCCTCAAAGGCTTACTGGTAGAAGGACCCCAGACCCTCATTCCTGAGGGGTTGCCAGGTCCTTCTCAAGCTTTGGTCACTGAACTTGTTCATTTACTACCAAAATTAGGCAAAGGAAAGCCAGAAGGTATCTAAGTGGATCACCTGAGTCCCAACTGTATTAGTTACTGTCTATGTAAGAGCAGTTCTACCTCCTCCGAATAATCCGAATAATCAGAATCACTTGCCAGGTTGCATGCTCTTCTCATAATGCAAGAAGGTTAAGTGACTAGAACAGTGCTCAAAGCTTGAGCTTTAATGGGATCCTTACTGTGTTCCCTGGTGGAGACTTTCTCCCTCTGATAACTAAGACCCAGAGTGGTAGGAATAAGGAACACAAATTGGGTCACTTAGAGTAACAAACAGTCTTCTCCTACCTTCACTACTTGGTTTTAGAACCCATGTGTTCTATATCTGGGGGACATAGAACCATATATAGTTCTTGTCCTAGGGTCTATACAACCATTTCCCAAAGTGTCCTCTCTAAACTGGTGGCTCTGCTATTTGTTCAGCAGACTGCAGGATTGCTAAAATGACTGACAGGCCCTTGGGGGAAGGTGATAAATAGCAAGACCAGTGAAAACCATGAGGATAAGCTAATACTAAACCCACCTTGCTGTGAGATGTGATCCGATGTTACCTTATAAGGCATCATCTATCAATGGATAAAATATTCTCTAAGTTCTCTAACTGTGGTGCTGGCTGATCCCTATTGGCAGAAAATTCAAACCAATACCCCCAAAGAGTGTGGATTTCAATTACTATGACTGTCAACCTCTCTCAGGATAGAAGGGGTCCTTTATATTCAATTTGCTACCAAGGTGCTGGTTGGTCTCCTCTTGGGATGATGTCATATTTAGGATTCAGCATTTCTCTCTGTTGTCATCAGACCCTGAAGAAGCTAGATCTGCCATGGTGAATGGAAAACCATGCAGTTTGGCCAATGCACAGTCTCTAGCCCCACCACCAAGCATCACCAGTTCATGTGCCCAGTGTGCCAGCTTTAGGGTAGTTGACATCAATTGGCTGAGTCAGTCTCCTTGGCTGTTTGGTGTCTCTTCTATGGTAGATGAGGTCTCATGGGTATTGATAATCAGTAGAAAGTCCATCACACTTCATACCAAACCCAGTAGCTTCTCCATATGCTTATTCCATAGAACTCCTTGTCCCCAGTCTTCTTTCTTCTTCCAGCCAAGCCACTTCCTACTTCCCACATGTCTGTATATAACCTCAGACCATGTCTCTCTCTGCACAAAGTAGATGGCCAGGTATACTGCCCAGAGTTTTGGCTGTTGGGATGATTTCCCCCCACAGTATCTTTCAATGCCAGTCCTCAGTGGGCTACAGTGCATTTCAGTCCAGTTTCAGTTTGTACCTTTATATTGAACTGACCCACCCATGACATAGGTTTGATTTATCCCCTCCTCTGTCAGTGGGTCATAAGGAAATCCCCCACATGGCCACACCTCTGAGCTAAGGGAACAGGCTGATAGCAGAGTGGTGGGTAGCATGAGGGTCTGGGCCACCTGCTAGTGAACTCCATCTGGGACTTCTGGTCTTGTCTGACCCCAACGGTACCACTTCCTTTTTACTCTGGATTACTGCTAGCCTTGGCCAACATTATGATGTGGTAATGCCCAAATTCTGCTCGTGATAGGTGTTTCTGATTGTATGGCCCCCTGCTATCCAATCGTCAAGTGTTATCTTTACCAGAGCAGTCACACAATGGGACGTGTTTATCAGAAAGTTAATAATAATTCTTTGGGATAGATGGCATGGTCTTACTACCTAACTAGATAAGTAATAACTACCTAACTACCATTCTTTTAGGATGAAGAGTTATCTAATACCTAGGGTATATTTCTCAGCCTTTAGGGCCTCTATAAACACTCCTAAACAAAACAAAACAAAAAGATGAACTGACATCTTGTTCCACATGTATATTCTTGACCTCATTAAGGTGGAGGGATAGATATTAGGGACACTCATGGTGTAGCTAACACGTGCCAAGGCTTACCGGAGTATGGACTGAAAGGAACAGAGAAACTTTTACAGGTTTCAATGGCCATTCTAATAATCTAAAAGGAAATGTCTACATAGTATTATCAGTGCCCTCTATGACTCTTTCATATCCTACAATTAAAGCAAATGTTTATTTCAACTAAGTCTTTCCACTTGAAGCAGGTACACATGTGCAAATCATTCAAGTGATTCTGTTCAACATGAGAAAAGGTGAACAACAACAAAAATCAGCTCAAAAAGAGAACTTGTTTACCAACGGTACAGCCTATCTAAAAAAACATAAAGTAGCAGAAGCCTAAACGAATACTTGGAGGAAAAGTAAAGCATTATTTAAACAGGAATTACATATGATATTGTATTATGGAACCCAAGACGGGGGAGCAAAACCTTTAAGGGAAAGGGATTTTCCTGTTCTTAAAGAAACATGTATGTTATTAGAGAAGTCTGAGCCCTGCAGACTTTAGTTCTCTGTAGCAAAAAGGCTCCGCGAAAGATGAAATCATCTGTATTATATTATGAGCAGTCAGGCCAGTTGAAAAGGGACATTGAGTTTGCAATGTGGTAGATATTAGCAAACACTTAACAGAAACCACAAAAAAACCTCGTGCATTGGCCTGAAGTAAGCCTTCAACATCTGCTCAGACCTTCAGAATCTACACTGCTGAGAACATAAGTCAGTTTGTTGGTCATTCCTCTGAACTTGAAGCCAGATGAGCAAATCCAAGCCATTTTATGGTACAATCATTCAAATCATTCCAGTATGTTACAAGATTTTTTGCCTTTGCCTTGAGCTTCAAAAAGAATTAGGCGGCATTTGTAACACTTCACACATTCCAAGGAAACTATTGGATCCAATTGTGAAAGTTTTCAAGTTTTGATGAATTTTTAATGTATAATTTTCGTTGGGTATCCAACTTAAAATGATACTTTGCTATAGAATCACAGGGCTAAAGTACAGCAAGGAGGTTGTTGCTATTTTTATTATTTTATCACATTTATACTATTTATTTGTATTTATTATTATTGTTTAATAAATGCTTATTTAGAACTGGTGATGATGCTTTCACAGTTTCTCCATAGGCTTCATAAAAAAATATATTCATTGATCAGGTTTAAGATTGAGAAAAGGGTATGTAGACATGCCACACAAAAGGAGAAATTCAGTTTTATCCGAATTTTTAACAAATGCTTTAAAAAAATATATATGTATATATATACACATATATACATAAATTTATAAAGCCAAAAAACAATGGAGCAGATATTTGAGTTATCCCACTGCAGTCACATAACATTTTCTTGTCAACCATGAAGTGGCTCAGATGGCATAATCTATACTTGGGAACCCTTACGGGTGTAATAACACAGAGACGGTGAAGAGCATCCTTTACTGCAGAATTCTTCTCATCCTCAGAAGCCAGCTACTTTACTTCACATGTGCCCAAGAGCCTCAGTGCTTCCCCGGGAGATCGGAGGTTCTGCGGGGTTTCATCTATGAGATTGTTCCTGCCTGGGAAGGAGTGTCAGAGAGAGCATGGGGCAAAGGACTTAGCGGAAATTTTAAGCTGACTCCCCAAATACTCTTTTCTATTTTTCCTGAAACTCTGAGATATAGAATCTAAAAGCAATTGGACCCATTTCTGTGTGCCAGGAACTGTGCTTAATCCCTTACCTGCACTGTCTTTTTTTAAGACCCACAACAGCCCCATGGAAACTCCGCTGCTCTTACTCTCCCTCTTTTCTTATGGAGGAAACTGAGAATTCAGGAAACTGAGATCAAATAACAATCTTGAGCTCAATAGGTATCTTAAGATCCAAAGGTTAAAGTCTACTCAATTCTAAATATTCTTAAATAAACAGCTAAAAAGAATCGAATCTATAGTACAATTCTGAAAGCATTAAAATTCACATTCTGAGGGATGCCTCAGCCCTCAGTGGCTCAGTAGGGTAAGTGTCTGCTCTCAGCTCAGGTCATAATCGGGCTCCCTGGTCAGCCGCTCCCCCTTGCTTGTGCTCTCTGTCTGAAAAATAAATAAATAAAATCTTTTTAAAAAATACAAAAAATTCACATTCTGTGAGTGCCTGGATGGCTCGGTCAATTAGGCTCAGGTTATTATCTCGGGATCCTGGAATCCAGCCCTTCTTGGGGCTCCTGGCTCAGCAGGGAACCTGCTTCTCCCTCTCTCCCTACTCCTTTCCCTGCTCATGTGCTCTCTCTCTCTCTAAGTAAATAAGTAAAATCTTTAATAAATAAATAAGCAAACAAACAAATAAATAAATAAGTGTCACATTTTGGGAGTCAGGACACAAGATCCCAATGATACATCCCTTGGATAATTAACTTGGTTAACTCCCAGATATAGTTTTTCTTTTTCTGGAGAAGTTTTTATTTTGTTTTGTTTTGTTTTGTTTTGTTTTGTTTTGTTTTAAGAAAAGAAAAGGTAGGGGCGCCTGGGTGGCTCAGTGGGTTAAGCCGCTGCCTTCGGCTCAGGTCATGATCTCAGGGTCCTGAGATCGAGTCCCGCATCGGGCTCTCTGCTCAGCGGGGAGCCTGCTTCCCTCTCTCTCTCTCTGCCTGCCTCTCCGACTACTTGTGATTTCTCTCTGTCAAATAAATAAATAAAATCTTTAAAAAAAAAAAAAAAAAGAAAAGGTAAAGGTAGGCCTTAGTAGTTTGGAGTTGACTTAAGGGGTTCTTGAATCCTGTTCATGCAGCTGTAACTGTCGGATGATTAGTTAGATCCGTAGAAATCACAAAGGACTTGGCGTTTCCTGCTCCCAGAGAAGCAGCAGAGGAATTGCTGCTCTGCTCCTCTGCTCACAGTTGAGCATTTTAGGATGCCAGCATTTTCCTATGAGCCTTGCTGAGAGAGTGACTCACTTACATTTTCAGACCTAAGAGAATTTTATGATAACACACTAATATCTGCAACCTAAATTCTTGATGCGTTTCCACAACACCCAGGAAATTAAGGGTCCTCAGAAAAATGTTTCATCCCTTTCATCATCAAGCTCTGTACTTGAGCTTCGAGGCAGTTCCTAAGGCTGTAGAATGTCATAGCTCTGAGGCACCTCAGACAGCATCCAGCTCAATGTCTCCTTACTGGAGCCACGGGGGAATGTACCAAGACTTCCTAAGGAAGATCATGGAAAGGCTGGTTTTAATGGAATCACATTTGAATCTATCACCTGTGCTCCTTCCTAATGTGTACCTGGCCCAGACCAAGGAGATTTCCAAGATCTGGGAGCTTATCTGTCCACTTCTCTTTCTTTCAGAATCAGCCTTTGCTTAGCTTACAAAATAAAGGGATATCTCACCTCCACTTGAAATCTTTCCTGGGTGCACTCCCCAAGGATATGAAACCCTCTGGGAAGCTAAACAGAAATGCAAGTTGAGGATGCAGAGCTCCTGAGGGCAGAGTTCCAGGAGAGCAAAGTGTTAAGAATGTTCCCAAGTGTGTGTTGTTCTCATATAAGGATGAAAAAAGTGAATGTCAGAGAACTTAAGTAACCTACTAATGATTACAGAGCTACAAAGCACAGGGTTTGAGGTCTGCTGGCTGCAAAGCCTTCCCTCTTTTTTCCTCACCACTTGCTTTACAACAGATCAAGACTGGGAGGTGTCTGGTACGCAGTCATCAAAGTTCAGTATTTTTTTTATTATTATTATTATCTTACCTACAGTATTTAGGTCTCCAATAGAAGAGGTCAGAAACTCTGGTGGAATTAAAACTATAGCCACCCTCCTTCGATACAGCTGATGTATGGCATTACCCTCTAGATTAAGACTTCTTTCCTTCTTAGAAGTATAAAAGATAGAATTACAAAGAGTCGTATTACACACGCTCTAAGAATTAACTGCAAGCGGGAGTTTAATAGCTAGTTTTTGAGCCAATTTTTGCAATGGCAATTTTCCCTCCTTTCTGTGCTCTCTGCCCATTTCTCCAACCGAATTTGGTTCACAAGCAAATTGTACTTTTAATTGCCTTCAGTTAACCTGAGCAGGTAGGTCGATGAGAGTCGTTTTAAATTTATTTCCTGTTGTTTGCCTTTTGAGAGGACTACCCAGAGCTGTGTCATGGGCCTTCCATCTCCCAAAATTACATTCCTTCAAAAGAGCCCTGCCAAAACTGGGTAGTGAGAGATCTCCCTTCAAAACCTGGATACCAAGCTGGATACCGAGTTTTCTGACCCAAAAGAAGTATATCAACCACATCCTTCTTTAGTGAGTTATCCCATATGTGGTATGATTTTAAAATGGAGGAAAGAAAGGAAAGGTGGAAGGAATAAAAGGAGGCAGAGAGTGGGGTAGGGAAAGAGGAAGAAATGGGGACCCAGTGGTCTGAGTTGCTATTTAAGTTTTTCCATCACCCCTCTGTGTGAATTCTCTTTACCTCTCTTGTTTTCTGGTTATATGATTTGTACAATTGGGTTAATCACTCTATCTATAAGTTGGTTGATATGAGCTAAATGATATAAATTGTTGCATAGTTCAATTTCTTGGACAGAAAAAATTCTCAATAAATTGGGACTTACTGATGAGAAGTGAATGCAGGGAAATTCTCATTTACTCAGCAAAACTGACAGAACACATTTGGCTTCTACTGGGATCGACCAGGTGATGGGGTAATTCTTCCTCCAAGAAAGAGATGAACCTTCCCTTCTCTCCAGCTTGTACATAATTATTCCTGCAAGAATTATTATTTAGTAAAACTAGCTCAAGATTCCATCTCCCAATGGGGGGATACTGAGAGAAGAGTGAGAACAGGAGAAGCATGAGTGGAGCCCTAGCTAAATTATCATCAGTTTTGTAAATAAATATCAACTAAAGGGCTACTGAACAAAGCCAACCCAATAAAATGCAAAGTATATCTATCTATCTATCTATGATAGATATGTTTGAGTTGAGTTTTAAGGAATTTCTCAAGCTGCCAATCTTTTATTTTAAATAGGTGATAATAATGTAAGGGCCTATTTAGCCAGAGTGATTCCATCCAGTTCAACAGTGATTTTGTTGTTTATGCAGTAAAACTTGAACTGATCCTGCCCTCCCCCTCAGGGAACTTACTTAAAAGCAAGTCCGGGAAACCAGTCCAAGGTAACAAAGCCCAAATACAAGGGCAGGTCAGGCCAGGTGGAGACATCCAATCATTGGGTGGGGGGGTGCATACTGTCTCCCTAGCTACTAAGGAGTGTGGGTCCCGCCTTTTGGGCTCCAATTCTGACCAAGGTGATAGGCTAGTTCAAATATCTACTAGGGTAAATTGTAATTCAATTAGCCACCAGTGTGTGACCTAGCATGACTATGCAGCTTTCTCTGTGGCCAATCTCATTGGCCACCTGTGTGTGGCTAGGCCCAACCACATGGCCTTTGCTCTATAAAAATTAGTCTGTAAGGCAGGGAGGGGTCATCCTCTCTGTAAGATGCAGCCCTGACCCGTCAATTTGATTCTTGATGCTTGGCGTGAAAAAAAGCTTTGCTTGATTTTCGCTTTGTACCAGTCTCTTTGATTACGGACCTAACAATAATAGTGATACTTATCAAAAGCTCATTCTTTTCTATACTTATTAGGTACATTATTTGTGTGAATTCATTTGATCTGTACAACAACTCTTTGAGATGGGTAATAATATTATTCCCAGTTACAGAGGAAAGTTGATGATCCAGGAAGGTCGTGTGACTGACTTATTTCATATTTCTCATAAGTAGTGAAGCCAAAATTTGGATTGGGTATTCTGGCACCAGAGCAGCTGCCTTAACAGTAGGACATTCTGCCTAAAGTTTTCAAGATAATTAGAGCTAAAAGAACAAAAAAATAAAAGAATAGCATATCTCTGAGTGAGATTACCTGTGGCTTTTCATTAAGATCCTTTCTAAGTGACTATTACAGTGAATAAAATATTTCATGAAGATAAGAATTTACAGGATGCCTGGGTGGCTCAGATGGTTAAGTGTATGCCTTTGGTTCAGGTCATGATCACCAGGTCCTGGGATTGAGTCCTATGTCGGGCTCCCAGCTCAGCAGGGAGTCTGCTTCTCCTCCCTCTGCCTCTTCTCCTGCTTGTTCGCTCTCTGTCTCTGATTCTCTCTCAAATGAATACATTTTTTAAAAATCTTAAAAAAAATTTACTGCTGTAGGAACTTTATAATCATTCCATCAAAACAGATCACCTTAAAGATAAGGAAGAGTCAGCTTTCAACTGTAGTCCCCCCCAAGCTGTCTGGTACTCCTTCAAAGGAATTAACATACCTGGAAGGTAAATGCAGAATTCCATTGTGTGTAAATAGTAATATGAATAACAATAGTAATGACTGACTTGGGATATTGAAGAAGTCACAGTGTTCCTGTTCTATTTATGAGGTTTCCAATTTCTTACCGAGTATCAAGGATGTGAGAAAGACTACTCTGGTTAGGTCACCTTGTACTTGGCCAAGATGGAATTGCTCTCTATAGAATATTCTTGGAAAGTATTGAAGAGCAGTTATCATAGCAGAATCATCTTCTAAGGAAATGTACCTAGATCCAGAGATTGGATCGGGGCCACTGTTATATACAGACTGAGCCTGAGTCTACTAAAATAGCAACATCCTCTCCGTCAGGGACTCAAATTAGAGTGTCGGACTTTGTCCACACATTGGGGAATAAATTGAACATGCAGCACAGCTGTTCTCGTGGCATGGGTAGAGAGTGTTCTACAGAACTGTGCTTTCACCAGACCGTACAAAAGAGGCAACAGATTCAGCAGTTAAGAAATGAAGCCCTTACAGATCTTTCTTCTAGATTATTGACTATGTTTGCCCATCATTTTATTTATTTTTAAGAATTTTCCAACAGTGGACTATCACTGTGGGATATAATAAATTTGAGTTGAATTAAATGGAGAAAGAAATTCCTGTGGCTTGGAATCATTGCCTCCTTGTTTCAGGATTTCCTAATACCTTCAGGCCAAATTTGGTGGTGAATTTGTAAAATAAATTAATTTCCAGAAAGTTCCAACCAACAAGAGCCAAGAGTCTCCTACCCATGGATAGAATATGAATTCAGTTTAACCCCTTATCAGCTGAGATATCTGGACAAAGACACCCACCTTCTCCATGCCTGTTTCCTCAACTGTAAAAGAGTAATAAATTTACACCTAACTTCAGGGTTCTTGAAGATTCAGTGGAATAATGATGTAAGTAGTCAGGCTACTGCCTGACACAGAGGAAGCACTCAATATACACACTAGATTATATCTGCTGAGAAGGTGCCCCAGTTGATAATGTGCTTTCTCTGGACCTAAAACCCATTGCATTTTAGGCACAAAACAATCCTAACTTCCTTTAACGATATTTTGTGATTTCTTTTGATATTTTTTTAAGAGGCGATATGCTAATGTGAGAGTATTTCTGGTTAAGGTCAAATACCCAGGCTCTAGCCACAGAGCTGTTGCAGAACAGGAAATTTGAATGATTCCTTCTGTTTCTCTGTGTCACTGTTTTTCTCCCATCTAGAATGAAAATCATGCCCTTGCAAATATCTTTTGGAAAGAGACTATCTAAATAAGAAAATCAAGCCCATAGTAAAATCTCTAACCTGTCCAATGACCTACAAGCACTAATGATCCTACAAGATCCAGTAATGAGAGAGAATTCAGTAACCTAATTCATACCTTCTAATCGCTTTTGCCAGTGGTCATGGACTCGTGGTCAAGTGAAGTTCAGTAGGCAACAAGTGGACATGGGATTTAGTAATGCTAACTGAACTATATGGGAACTTAATTACAACTCCTAAAAATTTTCTTAGGAGTTTTCTAAACCAACGGAAGCTAGATAAGATGTATAGGAATAGACAACCTGAGAAATATTTTGGCACCTCTATCACTCAGAAAAGAAAGGAGCATGTGTCCCACTCCAGCTTAATTATTAAAACTAGTTCACACAATGGAGTGGAGTGAGCATGATACCTGAAATTCCAGGGTCAGGATTCAGGTACCACCTCTGTGATTTTCAAGTGAGTTAAGTGCTCAATTTCCACATTCTAGAATAGAGGAAGTAAATGATACTTCTTCAAGGTGTTGCTATGAAGATTAATTGGCCAAGAACATGTAAAGAGCTTAATCTAATTCTAGTTCTTAAAAGATAATTAATATTAGTCTCTTTATTTATTTAAGCAAGTCTTCTTCTTTGAGAACAACTGAGTCTTATCATTCAAGTTTATGGGATAGGGAAAAAAATAACTTTGGGATCAAAATAATTTTTTAAATCAACTTAATTTTGTTTGTGTCAAACTTTTCGCCTTTGACCCCTACCTTCTTTGTGGTGGTTGACATGAACAGAGAGGTTGCTGGTTAATTATAAAAATATTTAAATTTATAAGGGATGTTATCCAAGATCCAGATATCCGATAATTTGGCTAGATGATCTATATGTCCAGAGGCTCTATTATCTCGTTTTTCTATCCTTGACCTCTACTAATAAATAACTTCTTTCCCATCCTTGAGACCCATTCAACAACTCAAGACAGGTCAAAGTTACA
>NC_081559.1:179242113-179260719 GCF_022355385.1 Mustela nigripes | reverse complement strand
CCGGGGGGGAGGGGGTTTGGGAGAAGGGGGTGGGATTATGGACATTGGGGAGGGTATGTGATTTGGTGAGTGCTGTGAAGTGTGTAAACCTGGTGATTCACAGACCTGTACCCCTGGGGATAAAAATATATGTTTATAAAAAATAAAAAATTAAAAAAATATATATAAAATCAAATCAAATCACACTTTCCATGTATACCATGACATTGCTGCAATCACTACTGCCCAGCATTAGCAGGCTTCTGGTAGTAGAAAGCCTTGACCATGAATTGCTTTTCACAAATCCCAGACAAGTGCTGCATGGTCCCCAGCTTGAAGGACAGAATACATTTATAGATGGTAAGTCCCCTGATAGTGCCAAGTGTACTAGTTGAGGTGGACTGACAAAATAGGCCCCCAAATATATAATGGTTCAACAATGAAGGTTTCTTTCTTGCTCATGATCAGTACTAGCTAGTGAACAGATCAGAGAGATATCCCTTCTCTATACAGTAATTCAGGGACAAAGGCTAATGAGATCTGCTGTCTTCAACAAATGGCTTCCAAATTCACCTTGAATATTTAATCCACTGCAGCAGGCCAGAAGGGAAAGAGAGCACAGAGGAGTGTACCACTGAGGTGCAGGCTCAGGAGAGACACTTTGCTCTTCCACTCCTACTCCATTGGCCGGAACTCTATCACAGGGCCGCATGGAGCTACAAGGAGGGTGAAGGACATAGACTCTATGTGGTCAGGAATGGATGTGGTTCCTCATGGCCCAATTACAAACTAAAAATTCAGTGTTAGTTGTACCACCTCAAATATACACATCCAACAGACAATAGTGGAACAAAGGGAAAACTGTAATATGAATTTATTTGGGAAATGGGTCATATGAGAGACTCAGATATCATTGGTTTATGTCAATGATGGAATGCTGGGAAGGCATTATGAAGCACCTCTATTCCAGGAGCAGGGAAAGTTCTTTGATTAGGCCCACGTTCCTTTCTTTGGGAGGAACTCCCAGAACTACTGTTCCCCATGACCTTGGCTCCCCTCATTGAGAGGTGCTTCCAGAGGGTGAATTTTGAGTGTAAACAAGTCTTGGGGAAGCATAGCTTTGAG
This sequence comes from Mustela nigripes, assembly GCF_022355385.1. Taxonomy (NCBI): domain Eukaryota; kingdom Metazoa; phylum Chordata; class Mammalia; order Carnivora; family Mustelidae; genus Mustela; species Mustela nigripes. Next base: position 179,259,615 of record NC_081559.1, on the reverse strand, counting down.
AACCTGCCTTTTACTTTTGTGGGTTAGAGGTCTAAACCGGTTTGTTTGTTTGTTTGTTTTTAATTATCAGAGGCTTTTTGAAGCAGGACCTAAGTTTTGGCCAATAGCAAGAGACAGTAACCAAACCCAAGATCTTTTCCCCCAGCTGTGCTCCAAGTCTCCTTTCTACACTTCCGTGCTCACAAGCCACTTTTTTCAAATGAACAGTGGCTTCCCTGAGGCCTCTGGGACAATGGACTTGGGGGGGTAGTGAGTGGGTGGGCAGAGTAATGTAGTCAGTCTGAACTTTGCTGCAGGGAACAGAAAACTTTGTTTAACTGAAGCTTTAATGGACTTTTGCTGCTCAAAACCATTTCATTTCTGTATATAAAGTGGGAAATTCTGCACTCAACACTAACACTAAAATTCTGATTTATTTTAATAATTTCACTTTGAAATCACTTTTCAAGTGATTTTTGATTTTTCAGCAATCAGATTTACCAAATGTCTTCCCTAGTGTGACAGATAATACTACTAATCAAATACTCACTCTGTCTCCTCCAACTCTGTGGAGGAAGGCTATTTTTCCAGCCAATTGATGTTAAGGATGGACATGTGACTTGTGTTAGCCAGGAGGCTGTAAGCAGGTATGACATAAGCAGATACTTGTCATGTGCTTTGCTATTGGGCTCACCCTCTTAAACCACTACCAGCACCATATTAAGAGCTACTCCTGAATGGTGGTTCTCTTTCTGGCCAGGCCCCAGAATGAAAGTATGTGGAATATACTCAAGCACTACCTGAAACGGAGGTCCAAAGCCTGCTAGGCCTCCAGACTAAGATAGAGTTGCTCACCCACAGCCAGTCTTGAACAGCTGTCTCTCAGGTGTGTGGCCCACAGACAAGTGAGTGAGAATCAGCTGTGTTGAAGCCACTGAGTTTCAGAGTGGTTTGTTATGCACCAACAGCTAACTGGTACACTCTGCATAAAATGGGTATTCACCTTTATAGTCTCCAGGATCTGTTTCCTTGCTATCAGTTATCTACTGCCCTACCATTGAGCCAATGCACAAAGTTTTGATATGGCACATAAAAATAAAGATACAATTTCAATACTACTAAGTGGGGGTTAGCTGCTTTAACGACAGCAACAACAAAGCAACATGTATGATAGCTCAAACTTATTCAATAGGATTTGGCAGGTGAACAAGTGGAAGGTTAACATGGTTTTAAAAAAGTTGTTCTTAGGGTCTTCTTTATTAGATCAAGCCCAGAAGTTAGGGTGGAAAATGTATCAGAAGTTTTCCAATCCACGTCTAGATGTGGTATACAAAATTTCTGCTCATATTTTATTGGCCAGAACTTATCTGTCCAGCCACACCTAACTGCAATGAAGAATGGTAAGTAAATTCTAGTTGCGTGCCCAGGAAGAAGAGTATAACATGTATTTTTGGTGATCGGCTCATAATCTCTGCCATGTCACAAACAGCCCCTCTCTGGGAGGAGGAAAAGACCTGACAAGGGCATCCTTTGCTGTGTCACTCAAAGGTTTTGTTTTACTAAGATTGTTACTATTCCCATACTTCCCATATAATTCTGCTTCTATACGGTCTCCTATTTCATGTGACCTTTTGTTAAGCTCTTACTATATTCTAAGCATTTCATATGCTTATTTCAGTTAGCTCTCATATTACAAATGAAAAAAAAAACTCATAAATAAGTAGGGAGTCAGGAAAAAACTTATGTCAAAATCCAGCACGTTATACTCTATCTCTATATATAATCAGGTTCATCTTAGATGATCTCAAGTGTTTAAGTAAATGAACTACAGTTCTTCACACCCATACACACATGCATACACACACACTTACCTATCTATACCAAGATAAAGGATAAAGAAGCAGGTTGTGATTAGGCTATGAGGGTTTAATAATTCACCCCAAATGGATATTCTTATTGCACAGTGAAACTGAGAGCCAGTTAGGCTCTTCGCAAGAGAATGTTTTAAGGAAGACTAGCACAAAGAATTAATTAGAGCAGGTAGAAGGCTAACTAATGTAAGTAGGCAGAAAACGTTGTAGGATGCTATTAGTACATGGCTTGTCACCTATTCCTGCCTGGCTCATTCTGGCTTCCAAACTGATAAAAAAGGAAACAAGTTAATTTAAGAATGAAATGGTCCCTAGATGTTCTCTTCGAAAATACCTTTTATTGTACTTGGATGACACTAAAGGCCAAATATGTAAGCATGTCATTTTACTTTGGCTTGGAGATCTAGCCAAGAGAATGGAAGAGTGACCTTTTTTCTCTGGCCTTCAGATCTTTTAAATTTAGAAATTCATAACAATTTCTGTACCATATGTCCTGATCACCTCTAAGTTTCTTATTATTCCTCTGGATCTAGTTCAAGCCAATACAATTTGGAGGGTGTTTTTTTGTTGTTGTTTTTTGTTTTTTCAATAAAAAAGTGAAGACACCTAAGCAAAATATTCATGCAATGTCCAATAATCAGTTTTATGTCCAAGCCCAATTATAGTATAAGGGCAGTAGTTGATATCATTTCTTTTGGGAAAATGTTTTCTATCCTATCGAGGAGATGTGCCCAATGATATAATTATGTTTTCACATTTTAAATTACTGGAATAATTAAGAAAAGTAAGCCAAGAAAATAAAGTTTTACTTGGAATGCTATAATTTGGGATGTTTACTTTTATGAGAGTTGATGTCACTGGCCTCACTTTAAAAATGAAGACTATTGAATAACATTTGGAGAGTTAACAAAAAAATCTTGAGCCAAATTCCAATCCATGAGCAGTAAAGAAAGAAGAAGGAAGGGTTTTAAGACAAAGGATTGGGCCTTTCTTCTACCACTTCCTCTCTGAAACTTGTGAGGGATCCAAACACAGAGGCATCAGATGCCTCACCTTTAAAACAATGATAGTCACACCTTATCAGTCCAAAGACAGAAGGCTAAACCATTCTCTGAGGCCTCCTCTAGTTCTAAAATCTAAATCTAAACTCTAGTAAAAACTTAAAGGATGTGGGTGACTAATAACCTAGGTCTCCATGACAAGTGGAAGTTAGTGCTCTGAAGGCTTTCCCATGCTTCCTCTATTCCCTCCAGGGTAGATCATTAGAAGTACTACTAATTACCAGTCATGGTGGATTGTAATACTCTTGGCCAAATAGTCTAATTTTGCTCCTCCCAGCAGAATGATTTTCTTATCTCTACTTTATTGAACCCAGGAGTATCCATGTGATATGAGTTGGCCAAGGAAATGTAGGCAGAAGTGGCTATGATTACTTCACAAAAGCACTGCTCTTCAAATAGTGAATAATGTAGGATTTCACTGTAGGGTGACCAGCCATCCCTGTTGACCCAGGTCTGAGGATTTTCTGGGATGCGGGACTTTCAATGCTAAAACCCAAATGTTCCAGACAAACCAGGATGAGTTGGTCACATTTGGTTTTATTGATGAAAGCTGTCCAATTTGCTTGGATAAAATGTTGTTCCATGGCTGCTCAGGATCTCCTAATTCCTTTTTAATCTGTTTTCATGCAAACTTAACAATCCTGTGTACCATTTACTTCTGTAGAAGTTTTCTAGAAAACAAATCTGACCAATTAACAACCCATACAAGGTTTCCCCTCTCTGACAGCATTGTCAATTTAGTAAAAGCCTTCACGGGGTAAACTCAAGGAAACAGAAATGCAACAATGAGAGATTTTGGAAATAGCAGGAAAATGCTTAGCCACCCTCAGTTCATACCATATACACCAATATTTACGGTAGACATAGGTTTGGATTTGCATATATGAGATAATTTTTAGGGTCTCACTCTTCCCCATAGATGTTCTGTGACTTTGCAGTTGCCACTTAATCTCTTAAGTGAGTTTGGTTTCTTGTGTTTTAGAAATGGGGCAAAAACAATATGAATAGTGTTTTATAAACTCTACAAAGCTATAAAATTATGCTATTACTGTGCAGTGCATTCATAAAGACTGACCATATTTTACATCACATGCTATCCATTCACAAAGTAATTTTTTCTTTAATGATCATTTCCCCTTACACCAAATCACACTTACACATAGCAAAAGAAGAATGGGCAGGTGGCATCTACTCTACACTCAGAAATATGGACATGATGTCAACTTACAGGGAGGAATTCCAACTTGGTCAACTAAGCACAGGTCATAACTATTGGAAATACACATTTGGCAGTGTAAGGGGTGGGTACAGTATGGGTGAGGGATAGGAGTTAGGGTAGTAGAAGGAAAAGGAACTTGTTATTATTCTGAATCTCTGTACTAGGAGGCAAAGGAAAGAAAATACACCAGAGTTCCTAATAAGTTTACTTTCGTTTTAAAGAGGGGCAGTTAACACCCCTGTCTTTACCTGTTCATACTGCTATTATTAAACTCCATAAAATAGGTGGCTTATGATCAACAAACATCCATTTCTCATAGTTGTCAAGGCTGGGAACTTCCAGATGAAGGCTCTGGCAGATTGACTGTCTAGTGAGAGCCTGCTTCCTGGTTCATAAATGGCCATCTTCTCTCTGTCCTCCCATGGTAGAAGGGGCAAGGAAGTTCTCTGGGGTCTCTTCTATAAGGACACTAATCCTCAAGTGACCTGATCACCTCCCAAAGGCCTCACTCCAAATACTATCACGTTGGAGGTTAGGTTTCAACATATGAATTTTGGGGGGATGCAAACATTCAGTCTATAGCATTCCCTCAAGCCACTGTGTTCATTCAAAGTAAGACCAGTTTGAAAGGTGATTCAATTAGTTTGCCCCTCCAAGCCTGCACCCCATTTCCTCCTCCCTACTTCGAGCCCTTGTATAGATTACCTCAATGGGTTATCTTTGCCATCTGGCTCCAAATGGGAACACTGGCAGAAATTAGAAGGAGGGAAGTGAGATTAGGGAATTCCCCTCTGATTGAACCATTTTCTTGAATGGTTGTTGAGAGGTTGACTATATCCCTCAACTGAAACTCACAGCTCTGGTCAAGGTATCCCTCTCCACATGACTCATTCCAGCTTCCCATTACCACTGGCTTAAGGTGATAACAGCACTCTGATGTTACTATCCCAGGGACATTATGCTATCAACTTGTGGTTTTCCTACACTCTGTTAAACCCTCTTCAAATAATCCATTTGAGAACACCATTTGTTTCCTACCAGCCCTAAGGTATTCAAAGACTTAACTCTTTATCAGTCTTAATATACTTGTTTAGATATATATGTCCTGTTTATTTTTTAAAAATCTGTAACAATATTTATTTTCATCGATTTATAGTAATACTTTGTAGTGATTATTATTTCAATGGAAGAGAGTATTTTTTTTTTGACTCTGCCTTTTTTATTCATGATAAAAAATAAATCAGACTTACAAGAAGAACCAGTTGCTCTACAGAACAGAATCTTGACCAGCCTCTCTGGACACTGGTTTTAATGAAGGCTACCGAAAATCTCAGAAACAGAGTCTCCTTCCTTGTGCTTTTCTGCAAGATAAGTGAAGCTGATTTCTGGATCGTTTCCAAAGTGCTGTTTTTAAAGGCCTGGCTTCTCTCTCCTCTTAGACCATTTCCAACTAACACATGTGAACAATCTGAGCCTTGCCAGTGTATTTCCTGGCAGACACAGCATGTGTCAGTTTTATTGCTCATTCAGACTTGGGAATTGAATTGAATGCAACAAATGCTTATTGAACCACAATTTTGTGCAAAAGCACTTTGTTAGGTGCTGTTGAGAATACAGAACTAAATTATTATGATCCAGGAATGAAAAACTTGGAATTTAGGAAACATATTTAAATTGAAACAGTAACAATTGTTATACAACTGTAATGTTCCAAAATTTTCCTAGCTACTTATTCATCATTTTACTCCGTTTAAATTTCAAAAAAATGTTGGAAAGGAGCGATATCTTCTGTTTTTATGAATGAAAAAACACAAAGACTCAGATGCTAAGTATGTTACTCATAATCATACAGTTTATAATGGGGGAAATTAGGATTTGGATGATCCAGGATTTAGATTCACGAATGCAAGCATTCCTGTTGCCAAAGCCCATGTTGATCACTGTAACCCTTAAAAACGGCACTAACCTTATTCTGTATTCGGAACAGCCTAAGGAAATCATCTTCCAAAATGTCAGCTATCCATTTAGTATTAATGCTTCTCCCTCTGAGCAGCTGCCAGAGCAAGGGCAAAATTAAAGCATGAAATGTATATTGCCTCCTGCAAGGGGAGTCAGGAAGAAGAGATAGAGATGCATGTGCAAATCTACTCCTTAGTTAGGTCAGAAATGGTTTTTACAGTCTGGCTCTCTCAGACACAGTGAAGTGAAGAGACCTGGAGAAAATTCAGTATGTTTGCATCCAAGCAGAAAAGCATAGAAATCTCCCTATTGTTTTGTTTTGCTAGATACATAATTGTTTGTAAATAGGAAAATAGAATATTAGCCTCTCTTTTTAATGCACTAGGAGAGCTTATGAATTAAGGAAAAAGGCAGTGATTTCTTCATTTAGACAAAAAATCATTTTTAAAATACTAGTCATCTTCTTCATTAATCTTATTTCACATTGTTACAAAGAAATGTTTCTTTGTCATTATTAGACATTACTAGTGTGACTTTTCTTGGTTAAATACTATATTGGAAGCAATTATATCCCAGAAATTTCCTGTTTAAGAAAAAAGGAGCCTAAAAAGAAGAATTAAATAGTTGATACTCTGATAAAGCTAGAGCTCTCTCTGCTCCAGGACAAAAGACTGCTCCTGGGAAACACCAATAGCTAGTCCCTTCCTGCCACAGGAATCTGGTTGTGTCTGCATCATGATTCATGTGATAAGTGATCTAAAGTCTTCATAAAGGAAAAATATCTCAAAGGACTCTCTCTTCTGCTCCACTTTTTTAAAACAGGAAACATATTTTGCTTCTTATCCTAAATGACCACATCATTTGCATCTTGGGAAGCAAATGAAGTTTCTTCCCAAAACTAAATATTATTTCTTAAAGGAGCTCTCCATAATTAATGAATAGAGCCAGATGTCTTTTCTATGGGTCATCATTTTTCAAGATGAAATTTGGTTTGAATGGCAGTAGGTGGATGCTAGTGCTGGCCAAATGTGCACATGATTCAGAAACAGCAGACTAGTAAATCTTTCACTTCTGTATGCTCTTGTTTTTGTCCACTTCTCTTGGAACCAGGAAGTTGTCCCTGTGTTTTAACAGTACCAAGCATGAACCAGACACAGTGGTTGCATACGTACTATGGACCACAGGATCACGTGAGCCAGGAAAGTCCTGCTGATTGTGGTTCCATCCAAGTCTTACCATAATGCACATTCCAATCCCCCTTCGCTGGTTCTGATCTTGCCTGACATGATGTGAAATGAAAGTTTGATGCAGGACATGAGCATCTGTGTGGCTCTGGGTAAGTCATTGCCCTGAGTTTCAGGTGTTTCATTTGTAAACTGGATGAACTGAGACTAGACAAAACTTGTTTTTCTCAAGCTCTAATATTCCACGCACTAAAAAGCAACAGCCTTCATAGAATTCTTCCTCATGTCAAAGTCATGTCTTCAGAGGAAGTTTCTGAGCTGCCAATGTAAACTTCAGAGTTTCTCAGTATGGAATACAATTGCTATCAATATGATGATGTCTGGACCACTGCTGTTCTGGTCCCTGATCTCCTATCTCGTTCCATGTGGGCAATGGCCAGAGTTCATACTTCAGAAGAGATGAGCCATTGACGACCACCCATGGTGCATGCTGGCCATTGTGTCTAAAACAAAATAAGATATGCCACTGTACTTGGAACACAGGAGTCTAATATGGGTTCACTTCACCAAAGGGCAGAGAACATTGTTCGGAAGATATTGTAACAGTTTGGCCTGGAGTAAACAGTCTTCAAAATTAGAACTGGCATGGTGAGATATATTCTCCAGGCTTTTGTCCTATGGTTGTGATGTGTCATCATTTGACCAAAGAGTTAAGCCACAGTTTCGTGTTTCCCAAATAACAGACATTTGTACGCCACCCACAGGGATTTTGTGAACCCACATTTTTATTTAAATAGATTCATCATTTTAATGTCACTCATTTATTTAAAACAATTTTTCCCTATCATAAAGAGAAAACCATAAGTAGAAGTAAACCATACAATAAAGAATAAATAAGACTGATGAATCACAGAACTGTACCCCTGAAACAAATAATACATTATATGTTAATTTAAGAAAAGAACAAGTAAAGTGGACTCTTAATCTCACAAAACAAACTGAGAGTTGCTGGGGGGAGAGGGTTTGGGAGAGGAGGGTGGGGTTATGGGAGGGTATGTGCTATGGTGAGTGCTGTGAAGTGTGTAAACCTGGCGATTCACAGACCTGTACCCCTGGGGATAAAAATATATGTTTATAAAAAAAATAATAAAAAATTTTTTAAAAAAGTGAAAGAGGAAAAAAAAGAAAAGAACAAGTAAAACAATTGCTACTAAGTTTTAAAAATCAAAACTAACAAAAAGTTAATTTTAAAAATGAGCAGTTGAAAACCCTTAACATAGTCTTTAATCCCTGTGCAGGTATGTTCTACCCATCTACCTCTTCAGTTTTGCCAATACATGCTCTTGCTTGTTCCACTCCAAACACAGTGATCATCTTCTAGCTTTTAATTATCCTGGCTCTTCTTCATCAGGGCTTTTTCTGGCTATTTTCCCTACAAGTAAGGCTCTTCCAGACCCCCTTCCCACATTTCTGTTCAAACCTCAGCTTTCAGACCTCAGTTCAAGGTCACTTCCTCAAGAAAGATTCCTTGTCTCTATGACTGAGACAATTTTTCATATACCTTTAAATCACCATGTACCATTCCCTGGCATGTCTTATTTTGTGGCCATATTACATTTCTTTTGCATTTCTTTGTTTAATGCACATCTCCCCCAAGAGACGGTAAGTTCCACGAAGGCATGCCAAACCACAAGAAGGGGTGGGATCTGAGGGAAAATCGTGTATTTTTCGGGAAAGAGAGAAGTCATTTTCCTTTGCAAAAAAGAAAGTATTTCTTCAGGTAAGGGGACACCAAGGGGAGTGGTTCTGTGTGGTGGAAGGCAGAGATGTTGAATTTCAGGATTCTTTGCATCCAAAATCTTTAGAGTCTAGCCATTTGGTCGTGGAGATCTCATTTTTCTCAATTCTTATTTTTACATATGAATACCCTGATAACTCTGTGGACTTACATTAAAATAGATATGGTTCTATTAAATAAATGCTCATGAATCAGCTGAGATCATCTTGTATACCACTTACAACAATGGCACTTACAACACACTTTGGGAAACTGTATTAGAGTAAGTAAGCATGGGATTAATATTCCCAAAGTCCAGCCTCTCTTGTATCACTTTTCTGGAGAGTGTAATTTAAGGGTTTCTCTATGTCTGCAAAATCAAAAAATCTGAGTAGACTTTAGGGCCCCACTCTATCTTTGCAACTTATTTCCTAATACTATTCACCAATTCCCCTTGTCAGTTCCTGACAAGCTGAACATTCCCCAAACATTCCCTCCTCTAACCTTATGCTTATGCTCCTCTTTGTATCGGGAATGCTGTTACTCACAGTATATCTTCTCACAGTATTCCTAATTCTTTTTCAAAGCCTATCTTAAATATCTCCTCTTACTGAAAGCTTTCCCTAATTCTCCTAAATAAATTTAATCTCTCCCTCCACTGAAAGGCACAGGACTAGAAGTTTATCTAGTTTCCATCATACAATGTATCACTTCTTACCTTGTATTGTACTACTTTATTCCCATATCATACTGTCACTGATAAACAATCAGATACTTAAACTGTATGCTCCTCGTGAAGCAGGGCTTTTCTCTCACGCATATTTTAATTTCTTACAGTGCCTGGCACAGTGTAAACACTCAATAAGATCTAAAATTGTATAAAGGAACCTGACCTGTTCCCTTTTAAAGAAATGCTTAAACTTCCTGGGCCTGACTTTAAAATCTCATCTTATCCATGTGTGCGATACTTTCCTGTAGGCACTCTTTCTTCTTTCTTGTATTTCAGTTTTGCACAGGGAGTGCTAAGCAGAGAGAATGGACCTCTCCCTGATCAATATTCACATCTGGCTGGGGTAATAATGCCAAGATGTGGCTTGAGAGGAGTGCCCAACTGTGAAAGTACATCTGTGAAGCCAGAGGAAGATGAGGAGGTAGAACATGCATCACAGGACTTTGGAGATCTAGGGCTTCTATGTTCTTTGACAAGCCATGTTTACATTTAGGAAAGATCCCTCAAAGTGTGATGTCCCTTCCTTAGGTAAGTTTCTTCTTTTTTACTTTTCTTTCTTTCTTTCTTTTTGTTTTTTGTTTTTTGTTTTTTTGTTTTACTAATGTACTCTGACCAATAGAATTAATCAATAATGCTGATAGGAAACTGTCATTTGACAAATCACAGTTACTTATGTTTCAATTTCATTCAGCTACCCTAATGAATGTGATCTCTGCAAACCTGGCTATCTTGATGGCTCTGTCTCTGATCCATAAACCATTTGTGGGCTGCTGTCAAGTCAATCATTTTCCAACAGCACCCTTCACACCCCTCCTGCTGAAAAGCCCACAGGTGCTGCTTCTCCATACCTCACAACGTAAGATCAGTCTTTATCTTGGCATTCAGTGTCCTCTACCGTCTGGACCAACTGACATTTCAGTTTCCTATACTCAAGTTCAGAAAATCAAGCTGACAGTCTCTGTACTAAGTTGCTTCTAAAATATTTTGACTGAGGGACGCCTGGGTGGCTCAGTTGGTTAAGCAGCTGCCTTCGGCTCAGGTCATGATCCCAGAGTCTTGGGATCGAGTCCCACATCGGGCTCCTAGCTCAGCCGGGAGCCTGCTTCTCCCTCTGCCTGTGCCTCCCATTCTGTCTGCCTGTGCTCGCTCTCTCCCCCTCTCTCTCTCTGATAAATAAATAAAAAATAATAATAATAATAATAATAAAATGTTTAAAAAAATAAATAAAATATTTTGACTGAGTTAATACTATTGAAAATGTTGCATGAGTTGTCAACACTTAAAAATCAGAAGGGAGCACATAAAAATCCAGATTTCTGCCCTACTTGAAAAATTTAGAACTCCTGGCAACACTAGGTCTTCATTCTTGAGTGACAGGTATCACCAAACAGCTTCTGTCCCCTTTGGGTAGCCACATCTTCTCCAGGTCTCTGCATACTCCATCATTCCCTATGATTCCTGCACGCACCAGACTTATTCATTTCCATTCTTTGTCAAACCTCTGCACACAGCTGCATTTAAAGCCCCAAGTCTAGTCACAACAGATAATTTGCTGTCAGTCTAACTGTCTTGCCCCCACTAATTGTTTGAATCGTCCCCTCTATTTAGGCGACCCTGCTTCATTCTGCCTCCCATCAATGGCCAATGTTTTCATCAATACTCTTCTAATGCGCCCTACAAAACATGCCCTATCCTTTTTTCTCCATCTTCACAATATCTTGTAATTTATTTTGTGGAATTACCTTTGTCTATTTTGCAGTCAAATGCTCTACTACTGAGCTATACCCCCTATCTTTGTCTATTTTGAATTATGGTTGATTACAAAATGGGATTAGAAAATGTTTTTTTTTTTTTCAACCTTCTTGAGTTAGCATTGGACAGATGACTTTGTTCTTAAACCAACTTGTTCAACTCTGCATTCAGCCACCCACTAGCTCTGTACTACAAAGTTAGACCTTTCATGCTTTAAAATGTGAGTTTCTTTATCTGCAACTAAGACTCCTATTCATTCTGGAGGATTTTGTGAGGATTAGAGAAGACAGTACATGAAGAGGGCTTACTACTGCTCCTGGTACCTAAAAATCTCTCTCTAAATGTTAACTTTGCTAACTCTTATTATGAATATGACAGCATTCCTGGCAGTCATTTAAAGCAAAGAAACTTTGCAGCTGAATAATCAAGAGGACAATGACCCAGTCTTATTTGCAGCCTATGAAACAAGCAGTAACAAAAATCTTATTTCATCTCTTTTACTAGATAGTAAAAGATTAATATTTGACATTTACATAGCACCTGCAGAATATAAAACAGCTGGGGTTGGTGTTTCATAAAGGAGCCCTCAAAGGGTTCTACCTTCAGGACAGATCTCATTAAAATCAAAGCAACATGACATTATCACCTTCCTTAAAGGAATGGCAGAGTCATGCATTTTAACAGAGAAACTGACCATAATAGAGCATAAAAAATTATCTACTCCTTATATAAAATTCCCTCATCCTATTACTCCTTGGAATACCACATGTAGGCTAGACCAACTTCCCTTAAGAAATAAATAATCAGAAATTAAAGTATGTAAAACATAAAGAACCTACTGTATGGGTCAAAATAAATATGAAGCCCTTACTATTTGGAAAGATGACTGAAGAAGAAGGAAAGGGAGAAGGAGGAGCCATACTTAATATTCCCAAGCATGTGCTTAGTGCGTGATCTCACATCATCCTAACAACCCTAAGAAGTAGACATTAGTACACTCTTGAATTCACAGATAAAAAACTAAAATTTGGGGGCACCTGGGTGGCTCAGTGGGTTAAGGCTCTGCTTCAGCTCAGGTCATGATCTCAGGGTCCCGGATAGAGCCCAGCATCGGGCTCTCTGCTCAGCAGAGATCCTGCTTCCCCCTCTCTCTGTGCCTGCCTCTCTGCCTACTTCTGATCTCTGTCAAATAAATAAATAAAATCTTAAAAAAAAAAACCCCAAAAAACCTAAAATCTGGAAAGGCTATATAACTGGTTTACTGCTGCATAGCCAGGGAGTAGTAGAGATGAGATGCCAACACGATTCTCTTTGTTCCAAGAACTCTATTCTGGTTCATTATATTCTAATACCAAGGGCACTCTGTGAAAGTGTCTAAACAAAAAAAAAAAATTCATTCATTTATTCAATAACCATTTATGATCTCCAGAACTTTTGCTAAATTTCGCATTAGAATTAAAGAAAACCTTTGGATACAAAGGAATACACATGAAATTTCTACTGAAAACTCCAGTGAATGATCGTTACCTGCAATATAGGACATTTCTTCTAAACATTACTGATGTCAAAGCATAGCAAACCACCCTTAAGTAGTTCACGTGAATATTCTTGAATATCCTTAATATTTTAGTCTTGAAATCCTATGTCAAATGTTCAAAAATCTAACTTGGATGAATCTTGGATCTGATTCCCTGATGTATTTCTCTTTTTAAGATGTTCTTGATAGAATGAATGATCATAGTGTGGACTGGGCACAATCACACCTACTGCGACTGTAATTTAAATCTGAGACAAATCCAAGTATGATCCATTAACATGTAGATTTGGGAGAGGGGCAGAAAATAAAACTAATTCTTCCTTTTGGGAGAAAAGGAAGACTAACATGAGTATCTTCTACATATTATACATATATTATATTATTTAATTTACATATTATTTACATATATTATATAATTTACACATATTATATTATTTAATTATCAAAACAAATCAGTGAAGTAAGAATTATTACTACCAAAAGCAGAAACTGAGTCAGGAGGAAGGGATTTGTACCAAAATACATGACTCATCCATAACTGAGCCAGTTATTCAAATTCTGGTCTTTTTTTTTTTTTAAGATTTTATTTATTTATTTGAGAGACAGAGATCACAAGTAGGCAGAGAGGCAGGCAGAGAGAGAGGAGGAAGCAGGCTCCCCGCCGAGCAGAGAGCCGGATGTGGGGCTCTATCCCAGGACCCTGGATCATGACCTGAGCCCAAGGCAGAGGCTTGAACCCACTGAGCCACCCAGGTGCCCCAAATTCTGGTCTCTTAAACCATAAAGCTCATAATAATCTCCAAAGCCCAAGAAAATATGGATAGTTTCCTCTCCACGTTTTGGAGAATTATTTTCATAGTAATAAAAAAGTTGATTTTTTCACTTTCTTATATTTTCCAGCTTTTAAAGAAAGAAAAGATCAAACATTGGTTTCTTTTTTCTTTTTTTTTTAATCAACACCTATGATCAAGGGTAGTAACAGTATTCACCCCAGGTAATAAACTCGTACTTAGTTTAGAGAAATGTTCCAATGAGCCTTTCAGTGATGGAAACCTCATTTATGCTGGAAAAGCACAATCTTACCTTCTCTACCTATTGTTGAAACATGTTGGTGTTTTATGTACATGGAGATGTTCTTCTAATGTTAATTGGGTTTTTAAATTTTGTTTTGTTTTGTTTTGTCTGCATTGAAAATGGGGACGGTGGAGAGAGAGAGGGAGGTGACTTAGGGATCACAGATTTGACACCTGGAGAGAGAAAAGAGTCTGAGATGAGAAGACCTACCACCATGATGACAAGCAGTGACTACTTACACGGGAATTGGACCTGGGGAGAAATAATGCTATAATATGGTATATATACATACTGTATAACATATGTGTTTTTACTATCTTATTAATTTCTTATGCTATCCTCAAATTCACAAGAAAGTCTAACACACATAGGAACTTCCTATCAGACATGCTTCAGAAGCTCACATGGAACAGGGCAGCATATACCTAATACTTACTGGATGCTTCCATATGTGATGATCACTTTCCTCATCTATTTACATGTGTCACCTTCTTCCACAATAAGCATAGGAAGGAAGTGCTTTCATTATGTTCACTTTTTCCTGTGGGAGCTGAGGGCCAGAGAGATTATATCCCTTGGCCATGGTTACATAGTGAGCAAAAGTTGGGAGCTGAGATTTGAATCCCTAAACACTTTCAGTGAGGATGATACAGTTATCTCCACACTTCCTCCTTGTCAGAAGCCATCACACTGATAAAGTACCATATTAAAAAAAAAAAAAAGTAGTATGGGAGGAGTTTTCCACAATGCACATCAGTGTCAGAGTCTGAGGAACTAGTGGTAAGTAGCAACAACTGAGAGTGGAGAAGCTGTTTGTAGATTGGATCTTACATTTAAAAAAAACTTACGTCCTCAAATAATATAGAGGAAGCAATAGGATGTTATTCAGAATATAGGAGAGAATCAAGTGACCTATGCTGGGGTTATAGAAGGATGGTTTAGGTATTCTACCACTTCTCTTACTTATTTTTCAAGCCATCTTGGTTGACCTTGCCTGGAGAACCTCAGCCATCTTTCACTGGTCATGCCACATGGAATTGCTTTCTGCATTCTGCCCATGGATGTCATCTCTATATATCCCAATGACTAAATGAATCAGGGATATGGAAAGCAGAATCCTATTACTAGAGATAACTCCGGAAAAGTTAGATTATCTGCAATTTTGGCTTTGATATTTGCCAACTTCTTATTCAACTCATATTTTTCAACTCTTTCTACTATGGTCTTCCTCTCCCTTTCTTACCGTTTTCTGTATAGATAGCACCCTGAATCCCACCCCTAGCCCAGAAGTTATGCACTTAAAGTATTTTAATTTGCTACAAAAATAAGATATGTTCATCTTGCTGCTAATGCTGTCTGATGTTAATTTAGAATGGCTTTGAAGCCATTCCTGTAACAGTGCCCTTTTGACTCACTAGCTACAGCATTTTTCAAGTGTGGTTGCAAATCTCTGACATTCTTCTTATGGAGAAGTGAAGTCTATGTTCCCTCTCCTTGCATCTGCATGGGCTTGTGTTACATCCACCAGTGGAATATGGCAGAAATGCTATGTGACTTCCAAAGCTAGGTCTTACAAGATCATCTGACTTCCTCCTTACTCACTGGAATCCTTTCTTTGAGAGTCCTGAACTACCACGTAAGAGGTCTGACTATCCTAAAACCACAATGATGACGTCTTCCATGTACATTTCAGTAATAATTATTTCTCCTCTTCTACCAACACACCTCAAAATCATCACATGTCATGATGGGCAAGATGTTGAGTTTCAAGTGCCAGAGGCTCAATTCAAACAAATTTAAATTTAACAGAGGGATTTTCTGAACCATATGCCTAGGAAGAATTAGCACAGAGAATCAAAGACCTACAGGGAATAGGGCATGGTGTCAAGAAACTCAGCTCATCAGGACTCTCTCCCTCTGACTTCATTTATATTCAATTCTCCGATTTCCTCTGCTTGATTTTATTTGACTGTTATTGAAAATGATAACCAACCATCAACCTCTTAACCTCCAATCTAGCAGTATTAGCAGAACCTCACTATCAATATATGGAAAGTTTTTCCCCAGAGTCATCTAACAATCCTATGAAAGAATCCTGAGTTTGTTTACTTGTGTTACAGATTTACCCCTTGGGGTGATTACTATTAGGAAGGGTGTTATGATTGGTCCAGCCTGAGGAAGGACATCCTTGTGTTGAGGCCTAGAGGAAATCATTGACAGCCCCAACTGGACCACATACAATGTGGGAAAAAATTCCTAAAGGGGATACTTTGACTAGAATAAGAAAGATTGCATTGAAGCTGCTGCTTCACCAAGGACTAGGCAGTATTCTGTCTACCCTACCCCATTGTAGGAACTGGATAATATTCATAAGCTCCTTCTTCATCTTTCTTCAGACTATAGTAGCACCCTTCCATTCACTTTAGAATTATATTCTAGATTTTAAATTTTAGAATTATATTCTAAAGTGAATGGAAGGATGCTACTATAGACTGAATGTTTGTGCCCCCTAAAATTCATATGTTGAAACCTAACTCTCAATGTCATTGTATTTGAGTGGGGCTTTAGAGGTGTGTAGGTCATCAGGGTGAAGCCCTCATGGGGGGAATCTGCTCTGATAAAGGATGCCCCAGAGTGACCCCTTGACCCTTTCACCCCATTCACCATGTGAGGACACAGTGAATGACAATCATCTGTAAGGAAGCAGACTCTTACTAGACACTAAATCTTCAACTTCAAAGCCTCCAGAACTGGGAGGTATGAATTTTTGCTTTTTATAAGCCACCTACTTCATGTACCAAGTTTGAGTTAATGTCATTCACGTGGGGGAAGAAAAGCTGTTAGTGATGCTGATCTGAGAAAATGAATACTGAATTTGGAATGCTGGGAAATATTTCTATGAGGATACAAGGAATCTGCTTCTAAAGTTGTTGGATCATCTGAAAGAAATGGATGTGCAGATTGTTAGGAAGCTGCTCAAGAGAGTCCTTTCTTTCTATTGAATATTCAAATCAATGACCATTAAAGATAGAGTTACTAATTTCTTTCTATAAAATAATGCATAAGGTATACCAAGAACTAAAGATAACAGAGCACCATGAAGATGGCGAATTTCCTACAAAGTGACCCAGAACAAGAGACCAAAGTGACTGATCTTGTGCAGATTGTTAGGAAGCTGCTCAAGAGAGTCCTTTCTTTCTATTGAATATTCAAATCAATGACCATTAAAGATAGAGTTACTAATTTCTTTCTATAAAATAATGCATAAGGTATACCAAGAACTAAAGATAACAGAGCACCATGAAGATGGCGAATTTCCTACAAAGTGACCCAGAACAAGAGACCAAAGTGACTGATCT
>NC_081559.1:179228450-179242103 GCF_022355385.1 Mustela nigripes | reverse complement strand
ATAAGGAAGTGACCTACAGACAGTTAGATGAAGCAGACTGATCCGAGAAGATCTTTGTCAACAGGAGCACTGCAAAGGAGTTTCTACAGATGACTCTACAGGTTTGGACTTGGAGAAGTGTGGTGTGCTCCTGTGTGACCCATGCTTTTTATGGCCTGAAAGTGACATTCATAGTGAAGATATTGACTCATTTATGCTGCTAAAGCTAACCTGCGAGGAATACGACCATGGGAACCTCAGTACCAAGCATCGGTCCTAGGGGCAATATAGTTCTAACTGAAGTACTTCTTCAGAATGGCCTGGAATAAAAATATGCAGTGTGGGTTGGAGGAAGGTAAAGCACAGGTAAAAGTCAGAGAAATTCCCAGGATGAAGTCCAAGGAGTAAAGTGAGGGTATAAACAAGAAGCAAGTGTTGGAAAGATCAGATACCTATCAGGAATCAGAGTAAATTAGAATGATTGGAAGGAGACAAACCATTAGGATAGTGACAACAGGGAAAAGGTCCAGGGCCCTGCTCTTTCTTCAATTGGCTGTGGGCCTTAATGATTGGGGACAAGTAAACTGATCTAAAAATATAAGACTTAGTGTATACTTAGAGCATTTCAGACCATTGAATTCACTTCAACTCCTGAGAATATGATTTTATTTTGTTTTCATGAAAAGTTATTTTTTGCACATTGTGGCCAGTAGGGTTGCAGAAGGGGGATTGTTCTGAGTATCCAAGAGGTGGCTCAAGATTGCAGAACACTCTGTAAGGTAATAGGGAACTTTTGTGACATGGGTATCTCAGAACTAAGGTTTACACCTGATTCCCCCCATAACTTGATTTATGGACTGGTTAACTTATTCTTACAGCAGGATTCTTCTCTCATAGATCTGCTTAATCTGTTATGTTAACAGCATCTAGTTAGTTCCAGCTGTTCCCAATACTTTGCCACTTCATACCCTGTAAGCCTGTCCCTGTTATTCTTGAAACAGGTAGCAACTTGGGAAACACTGCCTTACAAAAAACAGAATTGGCTATTTAGGAACATTCTGGGAAGGCTGAACAACACATCCTTTTCCACGTGTCTAACACCATCTGGAAGCATTTTATTTTTCATGAAAAATGCAGGTCACTTGATTATTCTATGGTTCATTGCTCTAGAAAATATTTCCTAAATAAAAATAACTAACAAAAAACCTCAAAAAAAATACAGAACATTTCAGTACAGTCATTTATTAGCATGATTTCAGTGGCCAAGAATTTAGAGAGATCAGTTCCCAAAAAATCAACATAGAAATGATGTATTTGGACCAGGGGGTATTTAAATACTAAATGACAATATGGCAAAAATTAAAAAGAGTACACTTCTTAAAAAAAATCCTTGAAATGGATTTAATTCCCTAAAGCCTCTACAATACCCAGATCTGATCATGTAAACCTCATGCTCAAAAATACTTAAAAGGTAGTAGTCATCATTTTTCTCCTTTTTTATCTCTAGACTCTCAAAAATTAATACCAAAAGAACTTTTACTTGTGGATTTTGGTTTATTCTACTAAAGAGAGTAGAAACTACTCCTTAGTTTTTCAATGACTGAAAAGGATAAACATGGAGCTAGACAGAATTTTAAAAATTGATAACCAAAGCTGCTACAGTGTGGAATTAGTTACCTTGAGAGGGAGGAGATGAGTAAAGAATTACATTCTAGATCAGATCTTCAAAACGCAAAGACTGGGAGCTGGACTTACATGTGTGCAACAGTAAGGTGTAAGCAATGTGGAGAAGTGGAGACTGTGAAACCTGGAGAGTGTATTCTCCAGCTACTGAAACTCAAACCACTTCTTTTAAACAGTATGGTGGAATCAAATCAAGGTTTAGTGTACCTTGAATATCATCAGTATTTGATGAACACTGAGGACTTGCCATCTTCATTGTGCTGCAGTGGATAATCATCATTAGCACTGTGTGAAGTCCTCCAATATTTTCTATTCTTCACTCTTTATCTCTCTGAGGTAGGCCTGATTATCCCCATTTCACAGAAGAAGAAACTGAGGTGTAGTACAGGGTGATTCCTGGCATATGGTAGGCTCAAGAAACGTTTGTTGAGAGTCTAAGCAAATGACAGTCTTTTTCTACCATATCTTATGCTGTGATATGGGGCTGAGGCTGAAAACTTAACTTTCCTTTGTTTATTGAATTGCTATTTTTTCTTTTTTCTTCTTTTTTCTTTCTTTTCATCTTTCTTTCTTTCTTTTACTGTTAGTGTCTGTTGGGGACTCTAGAGGAGCCTGAAAAGCAGTAAGACGGGGGAGGGCTTCCTCCTTGGGCTTGCCGTTCCATTAGGCATTACACCAGCAACAGCCCTCCTCCCAACAGCAGCAGTTGGTTCTGCTTCTCAGCTTCCCTGACATTCCCAGAACAAGCCTCACTGTAGCCCTTCAGAGCTGACAGCAGCAGCCAGACAGTGCCCCCTGCTGGGCGGTCTGAGCCCTAAGTCTGTGAGTCCTCTCTGAGCTCTTTTTTTTTTTTTTTTTTTTTAATTTAAATTCAATTAGCCAGGGAATAGTACATCATTAGTTGTTTCTTTTTTTTTAAGATCTTATTTATTTATTTGACAGACATCACAAGTAGGCAGAGAGGCAGGCAGAGAGAGAGGAGGAAGCAGGTTCCCTGCTGAGCAGAGAGCCCGATGTGGGATCCGTCCCAGGACCCTGGGATCATGACCTGAGCTGAAGGCAGAGGCTAGAACTAACTGAGCCACCCAGGCGCCCCCATTAGTTTTTGATATAATCAATGATCTTGAGGGATCGCCATAAACCAAATGTCACCCTCTCCTCAGAAACCTGAGTCCTTTGCTTCTCAGGGACTCCTGTGAGATCCGAAGTACAATACTAACCTGTTAGCTTCTTCTCCTCAGAGGTTTAGATCTGGCTCTGTGAGGCCGCTCTTTTGAGTTTTTAGATCCTAAAAAAAAACTAACTCCTTCCTTTTACTGCCCAAGTCTATGGATGGAAGCTGCTTCTTCTGTTACCTCACAGCTTCCTGATTTGCTATTTCAGAATTCCAGCCCCAGATGAACCAATTCCCAATATTTTCCCATCAAAATATCTGGTGTGATTCTGGTTTCCTGAGTGAAGTATGACTGATACAGGATACCTACTTTGTAGGACTGTTTTGGAGATTAATTTATACCTGACTCACAGTAAATGCTCTTTAACCATTATTTGATTCCTCACTTAGAGCAAACAACAACATTATTTCTCTCTCCCAAGTTAGTATCTTTGACATATTTGTTAAGCAAACCTTCTATGCCTTCATTTAAGATAATGTTGATAATGTTGAATAGAGCTATGCTAGGATGAATCTGTTTCATGTCACTAGATCCCACCTTCAAAATTGGCTTCGTTTTTTGAATCAATACTCTCTGGGTATGTTACCATCTCTATTCAATGGGCAGGTATTATTTTCATCATTAGATTATACAAGAATAAACTTACTTATATTTTCAGAAGAAAAAAAAAACATTTAGTGTTTAAGACAAGTTTTGTCTGTAATGAGCACCGGCATGAGAAAATTAATCTTAGCTCTTCTGGTAACTAATGTGTGATGGTGGGCAGGTCCCTGAAACTCTCTCCTTTCCAGATCCCTTAAAAGTAAAATAAGGAACTTGAATGAGGCAACCTTCAAAATTTATTTCTTTAAGCTTTCTTACTTAAAATAGGAAATAGTGTTATCTCTACATATTTCAAATAATGAAGATATTTCTGACAATGACATGATTCTCAACTGACGATATTTTCAAGAGCAAGAAGCTGAAGTTGGGATGTAAATGGTTCCTTTTTTAAGCAGATGAGAAGCTAGTTATATCAAACCTGGAAAAAAAAAATCCAAGTGAAATTAATTTCTCAAACATGTAAGTACTTCCATGGTCAATTCACTTTTGAGTCTAAGAGGAAGGAAAGCTAGTCTAGCCAAAATTATAATTATGAGAAAGCTACTATGCCTTCTTATCATAACAAAACCCCTCTATAATAATGCCAGAGCTGGTGGTATGATGTGATCATAACACTATCCATTTATGTGGGAGTAGAATATGTGTTAAACTTGCCAACTAGAACATCAAGTTCAGCTAACAAGTCTTTGTGGCCCCCAAACTGCCACTGTGGCATCCAGCTGTCGCCTCACCAGGGACTTCAAACAGTGTCGCTGACACCACAGGCAAGCAGCTAGCTGTAGTTCCTCTCCTATGGGTTTAGAAAGAAATAACCACAACCACTAAAGCCAAAGAATTTTTGAAGCTTCACTACTATCCAAATAAATATCCTCATTCCAAAGTAGTAAAATGACAAGAGCCTAAAATATCTACAGAAAGAAAAGCCCAGATTAGAAAAGATAGAAATTTTATTCCCATGCTTACTTCCTAAATAAAACATTTTTCTACAGCTTCTGGTCATTTTCTTCCCCTCCTACCTCTCTTCCTTCCTTCTTTCCTCTTTTTCCTTCCTTCCTTTGTTCTTTCCTCCTTCTTGCATTTCCTTCCTTGAAAAATGATATGGACCTATTATTTATTAGTCTATTACAGTATTAAGCACTACTTGAATAGAGATGAAAACCATCGTCCCTAAATTCATGTAGCTCTCAATCCAGAAACGTAAAAATAAAATCACATATGATAGTAGAATTGAATAACAATTACTATAATAAAGATGGATACTGGATTCTATAAGAGTACAAAGCAAATCAGGGTGGAAAGTTGGTGCCAGAAAAGGGAAGATACTTGATATGGGCCATGAAAAATAAGTCAGAGCAATGTGGCTGGAAAGAGAAGAAGAAAGGGACATTTAGATGGAAGAGCAGAACATGAATAGTGAGTCACATGAGGAGAAGCCCACCAGCTCCACAGTCTATGAAGCAGAGCACCAGTGCTGTTCAGGTCTACATTGTACATTAAGAGAAACCTTTGAAGAGAGCTTGACATGATTGATTTTCATTTTAGAAAAATTACTTTGGGGTCTTTGAGGAGAATAGAGTAGATGAAACTGGAAAAAGAAGGAAGGACATTCAATACCACTGCAGTGTTTCAGGGATGATAGAGAAGCATTTCTTACAGGAGTAAGCAGGAGAGGAGAGACAGGAGATTGCAGAGAAATGGAGTTGAATGACTACATACTGGAGGGTGTGAATGAGAGAGAAAGAAAGGTCTAGGATGAGTTCTAAGACTACATTTTATTGCTATTTATTTTTTATCTTGGCTGTCTCAAGTGTACATGCTCAAGAGCAGAAATTGAGTCCTATATTTTGTGGGAAAAACAAAGACTACAGTTCTCTCTCCCATCCGTAATTATGGTACTTAAAATCTTTTCACCATGGAGACTTATTTCTGCTATTTCAAAGATGTATTATTCCCATAAGAGTGTCAAAGTATCATACATTACACTCCAGGTAAGACTAATAACTTAAGTCCATTCTTCTTTTTTTTTTTTAAGTCTATTATTATTCAGAGAAGTACTCCTAAGAAAAAGCAAATAAATATTTTTTATCAGAGGATTGTGGACATAATATTTGTCTCCTATATTAGTGTTCATATAAAAATAATATTTTAACGACAATATTTTTCACTAGCCCCTGAGAATAATGTATGCTCTTGAATATGTATCAAGATTATGATATGGCTTTCTGTAGCCTCTGTATTATCTCATATCCACCAGGATAAGAATTTCCCATTTGATAAGCCCAGTCTCAAGTGCTTCTCAAAAGAAGCTCTCCATATTAAGGAAAATGAACTTACTTAGATAAGCTAGATATAAATGGATTGAAGGGAGGAATATTGAATATTAGTGATCCAGCACCAAAAGATAGAGAAGGGAGGGCAAGATAAAAAAATATTTACTGCAAACTTCTTCTTAAAGATCTTTTCATGTTTAGCACAATTATTGAAATTAAGGATAGAAATGCGTTTCTGGGAGTCATTAGACATTGCATGAAGAGAGGAAAAAGAAATAGGGCAAGAATGAGGTTTTGGGAAATTCCAACACTTAAGGAGGAAAAATAAAATGCTTTGAACAAAGACTTGAAGAATTTAGACAGCTAGCTGTATGAGTATCTGATAAAAAGTTATTCCAGGTCTAAGAAAGAGCCAGAGCAAAATCCCTGAGAAGTGTGAGGAACAGCAAAAACATCAGTGGAGCTGGAGCAGTGGGCAAGCAGAGGAGCAGAAAGAAACAGGGTCAAAATGTGATGATGAAGGGCCATGCAGAGCTCAGTGACCATTGTCTTGTTTCTGGCTTTCCCTCTGAGTGAACTGGGATGCCATCACAGGGTTTTAAGCAGAGGACTGAAACAATATAGCCAGTATGTTTGGAATAGTCTATAAGTTAGGCAAAATCAGATACAGAGTTACCTGCGAAAATACTATTAGGTTAAGAGATAATGATGGCTCAGAATTGTGAATGTATTTCAGAGATAGAGCCAATAGGATCTCCTTGTAAATTATATGTAGCTATACGAGAAAGAGAACAGTCAAGGATTATTCTAAGGGTTTGTTTTTGTTTGTTTTTGTTTTTGTTTTTGTTTTTGTTTTTGTTTTGCCAGAGGGACTTCAAGAGTAGAATGACCAGTATCTGAGATGGGCTAGGAGTGGAGCAGGTTTCAGAGAGAAGCACAGAATTCAGTTTTGGACATGTTAAGATTGATATAAATCTTAGCTATCCAAAAAGAGATTTCATGAAGGTGGCATTTGTGAGACAGATCTCATATGGAGCTATAAACTTGGGGATCATTGGCCAACAGAGGGAACTTAGGCTGTGTGACTAGCTGAGATCAACAAGAGAGCAAGAGTAGATCAGAGGAGGACCATTGACTAAGCCTTGGAGCCAGAGAAAGACAGAGACACAAGGAGGAAATCCAAGAAAGCACAAAAGTTTGTGAGCTGACTATACAAAGTATCTGTAGAAGGAGAGATGTCCAGTACGTCAGATGCTACCAGTGTGTCAGGATTGGCCTGAAAATTGGCAACTGGATTCAACAACATGGAAATAATTAAGTGAACCTGACAAGAGAAGTTTTTGTGGAATAGTGGTGATGAGAAGCTGATTAGAAACAACTCTTTCAAGAAATGTTTGTACAAATGGGTATAAGGAAATTGGGCCAGCTTGTAGGGAAAGTATGGTAAAGAGAAGTTTGTTTATATTTTATGATTGGAGAAAAATAGCATGTTTATATGCTGATGGGAACATATGGGGGATGAATAGGAAGTGAAATAGAGATAGTGATATTAGAAGACATGCCTAAGGACCTTAAATCTGGAGGAAATAAAGAGTACTAGAAGGGTGTGTAGAGGGTCTCAGAGGTAATGGCAGTTAGAACTGTTTTTTAGGGATAAGATAAACTAGAGAGTAGGAGGGAAAAGAACCAGTAGAATTAAAATGGTTTAGTATACAGAAAAATAAATCATATATGGAACTAGTCTCCAAGGAGATGAGCGGAGAGAGGATACGAGTGTAGATGGAGACTTGATCCCTACACACAGGAATAATTCTTCCTCTGATATGGAAGGAAGGATGATACAGATGAGATGAAAGGTTAAATCAGGAGATAGAAGTGAGGATGTATGTAATTTTGTGGTGATGTAGAAGGTGAGGACATACGAGGAACGAAGGGTAAGTGCTAAGTGCAGGAAAAGAGTGAATTCTGGACCATTTGCTGAAGGCTGGAAATGGACCACAGCTAAGGATAAGTGAAAGATGAGTTAACTGGCTGAGATTAATGTCCCAGAAAAGGTGAAGAATCATACATTTATAGTGCCACCAATTCATATACTACTGTGATTCTTTTCCTGCAGTTTTCTTTAGGGCCTGACTGTAGGAGATGAGAAGGAAGACTGAGTTGATAGGTCCTAGTTTGTGAGGCCGGAACTTTGGAAATAAAAGGGAGTATGAGTTGGTATTCAAGGAGTCACAGTGATTAACCACGATGTCTAGGTTCAGTAGTGCAGTAAATGAAGCCAGGAGGTGACAGGTAGAGAAACAAAAGGAAATATAAGGAGTATATGGTTCCTGGAGGTGGAAGAGCCAGCAGCTGTGAAAGCTGGAGATTGGTGTCGATTGATTCCAAATGACAAGTTAAAGGTATGACTACATATAGTGAAATGCTGGTAGAGCCAATATATCTGAGTAAAGTTGGATGGGTCATTTGCCTTGAATCTTGAGTCACTAAGGATATTGGTAGAATACGTAGTTGGGGGGGGGAAGATTGTGACCCAGATATTTAAGGCTTGTTTTTTGTTTTCTTTTGTTTGACAGATCCTAAACTGATTACTGATTCATTGTAGTATTCATGGAGTTTGTTAAATTATACTGAAGATCTACTGCTAAAAGTTTGCTGACCCCAGATATAAATGTTCCCTTGGTGTGTTGTAATCATTTAATTACTTCCCTAAGTACTTATCATATTATAACATAAGAATTAAGAACAGGAAAGAAGAGTCTGTTACCATTAGTATTGTTCCATAACAAACTATCCCAAAACTTTATTTCTTCAATTTTTTATTTAAATTCAATTTAGTTAACATTTACTGCATTATTGGTTTCAGGAGTAGAATTTGATGATTCATCAGTTGCATATAACACCCCGTGCTCACCACACCAGGTGCCCTCCTTAATGCCCATTAGCCAATTTCCCCATACCCCCATCTATCTCCCCTCCAGCAATTCTCAGTTTGTTTCCTATAGGTAAGAGTCTCTTACAGTTTGCCTCCCTCTCTGTTTTCATCTTATTTTATTCTTTCTTCCCTTCCCCCATATTCTATTTAGTTTCTCAAATTCCACATAGGAGTGAAATCATATGGTATTTGTCTTTCTCTGACTGACTTATTTCGCTTAGCATTATATCCTCTTGTTCCATCTTTATCATTGCAAATGACAAGGTTTCATTTTTTGATGGCTGAGTAATATTCCACTGTACATATGTATGTATGTACCACACCTTTACCCATTCATCTGTCAATGGACATCAGGGCTTTTCCCATATTTTGCCCATTATAGATGTTGCTGCTATAAATATTGGGGTGCATATACTGCTTCAAATCACTCTTTGTATTCTTTGGGTAAATATCTAGTAGTACAATTGTTTGATCATAGGGTAGCTATATTTTTAATTTTTTGAGGCATCTCCATACTGTTTTCTAGAGTACTACCCCAAAAACTTTTTGATAATTTTATTAAGATGCTGAAGGTCAGGAACTCAGAGAGGGTTGCATGATATCTGGGGCCTCGGCTGAGGGGAGTCAGCAGCTGGAGAAGACTGGACAGTTGGGGATGGAATTATCAAGAGGTGTCTTAATTCACACATGTGGTGGTCAATGTTGTCAGCTGGGACCTTAGCTGAGGCTGTCAGTTGAAGCATCTACGGATGGCCTCTCTTGCTTGAGCTTCCTCATATCATGGGAGACTCAGGATAGTATAATTTTGTGTATATTGTTTGGGGCTTCAAAGGTGAGTGTTCCAAAAGAACCATATAGTAACTGCATGGCTTTTCCTGACCCAGATTTGGGAGTTACATAGTGTCATTTCTTTTACATGTACTAGTGACAAGTGAGTCTTTAAATCAAGGTGAAAGAAAGGGGATACAGACCTCAAATCTCAATCGGAGAAGTACCCCAAATTTGCAAACATGTTTTAGAGCTTCTGAGTGGCATTCATGGGATTGTTTAATCCTTCTTCCAAGTCTAATGCTAAGTGTTTGCTGAGTCCTATTAAACTCTTCCTTGAGGCCCTGGGTACAGTCGGTTAAGCATCAAACTCTTGGTTTCAGCTCAGGTTATGATTTCATGGTTGTGAGATCAGCTCAGGTTATGATCTCATAGTTGTGAGATCAAGCCCCACACAGGGCTCTATGCTCATTGTGGAGTCACCCTGAGGTTCTCTCCCCCTCTGTTCCTCCTGCTCATACACTCTCTCAAAATCAACCAATCAATCTCAAAAAGAAAAAAAAAATCTTCTTTGAGGGATGCCTGAGTGACTTAGTTTGTTAACTGTCCAACTCTTGATTTTGGCTCAAATCTTCTGTTCGATAGGTCTTTGGCTCAGGTCATGATCTCAGGGTCCTGGGATCAAGCCCCATGTCAGGCTCCATGCTCAGTATGGTCTGCTTGAGATGCTCTTTCCCTCCCCCTTCATCTACTCCTCCCCTCTGCTCTCTCTCTCCCTCTCTATCTGAATGAGTAAATAAAATTTTTTAAATTTTTTCCCCTTGATTCTAACTATATGATGTTCTGGAAAAGGCAAAACAATGCAGACAGTAAAACAATCAGGTGTCGCCAGGGGTTGGGGAGGGAGGGATGAATAGCTGGAGCACAGAGGACTTTTAGGGCAGTGGAAATACGCTGTACGATGTATGGTGCATACATGTCATTGCACATTTGTTCAAACCTATACAATGTACAACATCAAGTCTGAGCTCTAAGGTAAACTGTGGACTTTGGATGATTATAATGTGTTAATGTAGGTTCTTTGATCATAATAGATGTCTCACTGAAGTGGGAGACATTGATAATGAGAGAGACTGTAGGTTTGAGGGAGTACGGGTATATAGGAAATCTATCTACTTTCCTCTCAATTTCGCTGTGAACCTAAAATATCTCTAAAAAAAATAAGTTCTTAAGAAAACACCTAAGCCATGATGGAAATGGTAGGTAAGTTAAATTTTAAAAAGACAAATTCTTCCTTTAGTGTCTTTAGTAAATTTGAGATTTCCCAATTTTCTAGCCAGTGCTTGAATGTTCTCACCCTCATAAAGTATGTTTGGGTACATATTAGTAATTCTCTTCATAACTGAAAAACCATCAATTATATGCTGCACAGATTCATAAAAACCACCAGCAAAACCACAGCTGCTCACAGGAAAAATTGCTCATCCAGAGTTTATTTCAACAAAGGTGGCAGTAAACAATACAGAATAAGTTTTCCCATTCTTTTTCAATGCGTGAGTCGTCTTGGCATGTTGCAAGCTTATGTTATTTCAGTTGTCTGAGTAATTCCTTATGTTTGTTTAAGAATTGCCTTATGTTTATCACTAAGTATAGGTTACTGTGTTGAGTGGATATGCTTTATTTTTATTCTGATGTAATTTAAAAATAGAACAAGTAAGTAAGAGATAATGGTTAGAAGCAAAGGTCCTTTAAACATTGGATAATATTTTGCAGTGGTATTTGCATTTTATGGGAGAATTGAATCAACTACAAATTCATTCATTTCATAAAAATATCTAGTTAGAATGTAGAATGTCCACAATATTCTGAGGTTTGCAAGTGACCAGTGAGTTCAATGAAAACAGTGGATTAAGAGTGGAACCAAAGTTCTAGGTTACAGTGCAAGATGGGTTGTAATGTTAGCTACCTCACCCTGAGTAATTAGTCTGAGCCTTAGTTGTTCTCCCTGTGAAATGGAGTTTATATCAAGCTCACCTTTCTAACAGAAAACAACTACAAATTATGGATAAAATACAAAAAAAAAAACTATAGACATCAGAAAAATATCAAGATGGTCAATTACTTAAGGAGTAAAGATCATAAAGCAAGGGGAAATACATTGACATGAACCCCAGTTCTTTACTGCTTTTTTTCCTGAGCTATTTGCTCATTTGTTGGCAGTGTAGGGACTGAAGTCTAAGGAGAAAATGGCAGCTAAACATCCCCAGTCTTCAGGGATTGATGCAAAGATTGTAGAGACAATGTACGTAAACACTTAGCAGAGTCTGGAATGTGATAAGTACTTGAAACCTATTTAAGAGGATGAAAATAAACATGACAGAGGGTCTCACGCTTTCCCATTGCCTTCTCTCTTGGCTCCCCCACCCACTTCCTTACATGTTTGCTCTCAAATGTCCTCACCCCATGGAATTTGACTATCTGGTAAAGGACAAGTTTTCCAAAAAGTGAGTTGTTGGAAATTACTCTTCAGGTGGGTACTGTGATAGTATCAAGAAGGACATACAACGTGGAGCATCTTTCCTCATGCTATTTTACATCTCTGGATCTTTGGTGAGGTGGTATAGCTCAGTTTCAATCATGACTATTTGTTAAGTGGCTCTTAGCCACTGACAATATCTTTTTTCATATCTTTGGCAATATATTCTAGTTAAGTACTATTATAAGTACTATTATAACCTAATATTAAGACAGTTATAGTTCATAGATACGGATTTGATGATACTTATGATGCTGGAAATGTTACTTAACCTAACATTTCAGCCTCCTCATAATTAAGATAAGGATAATGCTAATGCCTGCTTCAAAGGATTTCTTTTAAGATTAAATATGATGTATGTAACGTCTGCACAGGTGTTAGCAAATAATAAACACTCGATAAGAATTATTATTATGATTATTGTATGTGAGATACTGAGGCTTTGAGAAGTCAGTGATAACCCAATTACACAGAGCTTTTATGTGTCAGAATTGCAAATCAAACACTCACTCTTCGATTCCAGGATTTGTGAGCTTAATTACTATGCTGTGATTACTATATTGTAACAGATCCAGAATTACAGGATGGAACCAACAAGCATACCAAATTTTGCCTAAGAGGTTCAATGGTGGCTTCAAAAGATATATTCATTTCATAATTCCCAGAAACGGGGAATATATTACCTTACTTGGAGAAGAGGTCTTTTGCATATATAATTAAATTAAGGATCCTGAATGAGACAATCATCCTGGGTTATCTGGGTGGTCCTCAAATCCAATGATGTGTGTCATAATAAGAATGTGGCAGAGGATCAAAAGATATGCTATTTGCAACAACATGAATGAAATTAGAGGGTATTATGCTGAGTGAAATAAGTTGATCAGAGACAGAATTATCATATGATCTCCTGATATGAGGAATTTGAGAGGCGGGGCGGGGACTGTGGGAGTAGGGAAGAAAAAAAATGAAACAAGATAGGATTGGGAGGGAGACAAGCCATAAGAGACTCTTAATCTCAGGAATCAAACTGAGGGTTGTTGGGGGAGAGGGGTAGGGAGAGAGTGGTTGGGTTATAGACATTGGGGAGGGTACGTGCTATGGTGAGTGCTGTGAATTGTGTAAACCTGGTGATTCACAGACCTGTACCCCGGGGACTAATAATACATTTTATGTTAATAAAAAAAAATCAGGCAGAGGGAGATTTCACACATGAATGTGTGCACACTCGCGTGCGCGCGCACACACACACACACACACACATGAGAAAGCCACGTGACAAGAGAGACAAAACTGGGGTAAAGAAACCACAAGCTAAGGAATGCTGACAGCCACCAGAATCTGGAAGATACAAGGAACAGAATCGTCCCTGGAACCTCTGGTGGGAGAGTGGCCCTAGCAACATCTTGGTTTCAGATTTCTGGACCCTGGAACGGTGAAAGAATAAATTCCTGGTAATTTGTTATGATAGCCCTAGGAGACTAATATACCTTGTTTCAAGACTGATAAAGCTGCGATCACCAAGACAGCATGGTACTGGCATAAAAACAGACACATAGACCAGTGGAACAGAGTAGAGAGCCCAGATATGGACCCTCAACTCTACGGTCAAATAATCTTTGACAAAACAGGAAAAAATATACAGTGGAAAAAAGGCAGTCTCTTCAATAAATGGTGCTGGGAAAACTGGACAGCTATGTAGAAGAA
>NC_081559.1:179228061-179228350 GCF_022355385.1 Mustela nigripes | reverse complement strand
AACATGGTACTGGCATAAAAACAGACACATAGACCAGTGGAACAGAGTAGAGAGCCCAGATATGGACCCTCAACTCTACGGTCAAATAATCTTTGACAAAACAGGAAAAAATATACAGTGGAAAAAAGGCAGTCTCTTCAATAAATGGTGCTGGGAAAACTGGACAGCTATGTAGAAGAATAAAACTCGACCATTCTCTTACACTGTACACAAAGATAAACTCAAAATGGATAAAAGACCAACGTGAGACAGGAATCCATCAGAATCCTAGAGGAGAATATAGGCAGTA